>NW_027192587.1:234735-299018 GCF_042370625.1 Thermothelomyces heterothallicus | reverse complement strand
CTTCACTCTTAGGGCCTCAGTAGTTACCTCCCCCTATCCAGGGTTGATGCTTGATGCAGTGGTGAAACCTCGCTCTAAAATTGAGGGCTAGGGTTAGGGTCCCGTCCCGTTCAACCCGAGTCCTTGGTCGAGCCAAACCTTACACCGTAGCCTCCCGAGGCCTCCTCCAAAACGGTGACTCGATAAGTCACTTCGAAAATACCCCGCTGTGGGGTTATTTTTCAATTGGGTTCAGATCCCATCTGCACCGAAAACCTAACCTTCGCACACGGATCTGCCACACGCAGACGGTTGCCTTTGCACCCGTCGTTTTCATCCTCCGGACACTTTCCAGCCAGATTTACGCAGAATACCCGCCATGGCTGATTCTACCGCCCCCGCGCCTCCGACCGAGGAGGTTGCCAATTTGCACTTGGATGAAGTAACGGGCGAGCGTGTGTCCAAGTCGGAGCTGAAGAAGCGCCAGAAGCAGCGCCAGAAGGAGGCCGAGAAGGCGGCCAAGGCGGCCAACGCACCTCCCAAGCCCTCGAGCAAGCCCAAGAACGTGGCGGGCGAGGAGGAGAAGGACCTCAACCCTAACCAGTACCACGAAATCCGGTCCCGGCACATCAACGAGCGTACGTTTTCGATACATTTTTTTTCTGCGCAGTTGTCAGCCCCAGTTGTTCCGGGACGCTTGCTGATTTAGGTACTCCCGGGACATTCAGTACTCAAGAACCCCGAAACCAACCCGTACCCGCACAAGTTCCAGGTCACGTATGACGACTCCAAGTTCGTCGAGGAGTTTGGCCACCTCAAGTCGGGCGAGACTGCCGAAGACAAGGAAATTCGGATTGCGGGGCGCATCTACAACAAGCGCGCTAGCGGCTCCAAGCTGATCTTTTACGGTAGCAATTGCCCCCTCGCCCCCTCCCCCCCGGGGGGCCCGGCCCCCCCTCCCCAACCCTCATCTCGCGCACGACTGACAAGAAAGACGGGGATTTGAATAGACATCCGCACCTCCGCCGACACGGTCAGCATTGGCACACAGTTGCAGGTGGTCTGCCAGGCGCAGCTGGTCAAGGAGGGCAGCCCCTCGTTTGAGAAGCAGCACGAGAACATTCGCCGCGGCGACATCATTGGTATCATCGGCTATGCCGGCCGCACCAACCCCAAGAACCGGCTCGCTGAGGGCAAAGAGGGCGAGCTGTCGGTGTTTGCCACCGAAATCGTGCTGCTCAGCCCGTGCTTGCATATGCTGCCCAGTGTGCGGTTCCCGTTCTCGGATAGCGAACAGAGGTGAGTGGCTTCTCGGGGGGAGAGAGAGAGAGAGAGAGAGAGAGAGAGAGACTCTCGAGACCTCCTGATAGGAGGGCAGGTGGCTGACTTGTGGTGACGACAGGGCCCGTATGAGGTACCTGGACATGCTTTGGAATGACCGGACCCGCCAGGTTCTGTGGCAACGCAGCCGGATGGTGCGATTCATCCGAGACTGTACGTCTTGATTTCCCCTTCCCGCCTTCTGTCTGACGTGCTGGAGCTGACAGAGTCTCAGTCTTCCATGAGCGTCGCTTCATCGAGGTTGAGACCCCGATGATGCACGCCATTGCCGGTGGCGCCACTGCTGTACGTACAACGAACCTAGACGCCGAGAGGTGAGGCTGACCATCGCTAGCTTCCGTTCATCACGCATCACAACGACCTGGACATCGACATGTACATGAGAGTGGCTCCTGAGCTCTTCCTCAAGAAGATGATTGTCGGCCAGTTCGGCAAGGTCTTTGAGCTCGGAAAGAATTTCCGCAACGAGGGCATCGACCTGACGCACAACCCCGAGTTCACGTCCTGCGAGTTCTACTGGGCGTATGCCGACGTCTACGACGTGATGAAGCTGACTGAGGAGCTCGTCTCGTCGCTTGTCAAGGAGCTCACCGGCTCCTACAAGACCACGTTCACGACCCAGCACGGAGAGACGTACGAGATCAACTGGGAGGCGCCGTGGCGCAAGGTTGAGATGATCCCCGAGCTTGAGAAGGCCACGGGCGAGAAGTTCCCCCCTTATGAGGAGCTCCACACGGAGGAGACGAACCAGTTCCTGCAGAGACTCTGCAAGAAGATGAACGTCGAGTGCCCGCCGCCGCTTACCAACGCCCGCATGATCGACAAGCTGACGGGCGAGTTCATCGAGAGCACTTGCATCAACCCGACCTTCATCCGTGAGTGCTGCCGGTTTGAGACGGGATGGGAGGGTAGTATCAGCGCTGACTCGAGCTGCAGTCGAACATCCGCAGATGATGAGCCCCCTCGCCAAGTATCATCGGTCTAAGAAGGGTAAGTTGAGAGGGTGCCATGTTTTCTTTTCTTTTGGTTACCGTGCTGACTAACGATGTTGTACAGGTCTCTGTGAGAGATTTGAGTAGGTTGCCGTGCCGCTGTAAAGCAGCTCCTTCGGTCAGACGCATGTTGACTCCCTGATAGGGCATTCGTTTGCAAGAAGGAGATTGCCAACGCGTACACCGAGTTGAACAATCCGTTCGACCAGAGACTGCGTTTCGAAGAACAGGCCCGCCAGAAGGCTCAGGGCGATGACGAGGCGTATGTTGTGCCCGGTGTCCCGCAGCAACCGAACATGGCTAATAACCCTGCTGCAGCCAAATCATTGACGAGAGCTTCCTCAACGCGCTGGAGTATGGCCGTAAGTGTTGGCTCAATGCCTGTCTGCCTGTTGTCAAGATGTGCTGACGCGCATGTTTAGTTCCCCCGACTGGCGGTTGGGGCCTCGGTATCGATCGCCTTGCTATGGTGAGACACTACAAGGAGAAAACAAGGTTGACAAGTGATACCGAGCTAACGGTGCATGTCTTAGTTCATCACGAACAACTATTCGATTCGGGAGGTCCTTCCCTTCCCGTTCCTGCGTGAGGAAAAGCAAGGCACCAAGGAGAAGTCGGCGGCCGAGTTGGTTGGTGTCCAGCCCCTTCCTGAGGAAGGCATCCGTAAGTGGTTGTGCTCGTATCTGCTGGGCTAAAGCGTCCGGCTGCTGACTTTGTATTACAGCGCATAAATAGACGAGGATACCCCGGTATGTGACCGAAAAGAAAGCGTAGACGATTTGTTAAGGAGATCTGGGCTCTGTTTCTAGGTGTGCGGCTTGGTTGTTTACACGCCACGGAGCAAGTCAGCAGATATGCGATGGAAAACAGCCAGGCTTACGAGGAGCATGTAGTTCTTCAGTTGATCAAGCTCCAATAACTGGATCTACACTACACTACTCGTCGCGGCGTATCTGAACGGAACAAAAAATTCGGAGCATTCTTTTCATTGGGCCTGAATGAGATTGACTTGTGTTGTAGCCAATTCGTAGTGTCTTGATGATGGCGCATGTCTTGGCTGACGAACGTCATGCTGACAGCGCGTTCAGAGAGTTAGTGTATGCATTAAGGAAGCTCGAGGTTTAAGTGTAGGTCCGTACATTCGAATATAGCTTACGTACACTAGTTACTTCCTACTCCTTATAGCCACGATAGGAGACTTTCCCCCCTTTTTGATACTTCTTTTTGCCTGATTAATCAACTGCTTGTGGCGAACTTCACTAATGCATTTGAAGGGAGAATAGCGGAGGTTTCCCAATTTCTTACTTGGCTACTTTCTGATACTTGGGCAATTTTCTTCTCGTTTCTCTCCGCGATATTCTGGAGAATATATTGCGATACAGAGTCGTAGGGTTTCGCGGCATCCGGGGTTCCCATATCTTGCAATTAAATGGCGATCGGATGAACTGCGGATGCAACCCAGCTCTTTCAATGGCACGACGGGCTTGGCGTTACGTGGCATGAGGGGCAGAGCTCTGGGCGGGGACGCGAAAGCGAGGCTTAGTTACTCTAGGCAGTTACTCCCTCCAGAACTTTGTTTGAGAACCAGGAACCAAAATCGGGAGAGCCACAGCAGGACTGAGACTTGAATCAGCGCGCAAGTGGGTCTCAATTGCGACTTTCCATTACATTGTGAAAGCGCCATCATCGCTGTAGTGTCTACTGCGTTTGTAGAGTGCGATGGAATGGCCGCGTAGGGAGGATGTGCTGGCTATCCAAACGATAGTGTAATGGAACGTAAAAAGTATGAGGTAGGTAAGGTGTGGAGAGCACGCAATCATTCCCACGTTAGGCACCCCGATCGGTACCAACCTGAAATTACGCCCCAGATCGGGGAGGAACGAGGCTGTGAGCCGAAGCGCCGAGAGAGCAGTTTAACTACCAGACAAAAACTTCGGCTCGTTTTCAGATGGTCATTTTCTTTGATTCCAGCCCCTCAGCCTTTTTTTTTCTCTTTTTATTTTCTATTCCTGCGTCAATTCTGTTTTAAATTGCATTACCGGCGGCGCCTTGCAGGGCTGTACAGTACATACGTCGGTCCCAGATGATAAACTGACCTGAATTAACGCGGTCCGACAATTGCAGACGCAAACAGGGACCGTGACACGACAACAAATCCTGGGTACAATACCATTATTATAAAGCGAATATTTCTGTTCCCTCCCTTTCGGGTGCAAGCGCTGAGCAGCGCAAGGAGTAGCGCCGGCACGAACCACGCGACCCTTTGGGGTCTAGCACAACGCCAACGCCGCCGATCCGACTGGGAACGGAAAGGGTTACTAGTTAACGGCCTGGCGCCGCCATGGTGCTTTTCCGGCAGACATGGACGCTGACGCTCAAAAACTGGCTGATCGTCCTCGGCCGCCACAGCCTGGCGACCGTCATCCGCGCCTTTGTCCTGCCGATTATCTTGACCGCGTTCCTCAGCTTTGCGCGTAACCTCTTCGTGCCTGCGGCGACATTCGGCATCGGTGACGTCCGTCCGGTGCGTTCGCTGCTCGACGGGCTGGAAGTGGCTTCCGGGAGCGGCAGGAACCATGTCGTCTTTGTCAACAAGGGGTTCAGGGGTGGCGAGATCGAGCGCGTCATTGACGACTTGGCGACCACGGTGAGGAATGCGGGGAAGAACGCGACGATTCTGGAGAGCGAGGACGACGTGCCGTACATTTGCCGCGCCTCGCTCCGCGGTGTGACGCCGTGCTACGGCGCGGTTGTCTTCCACGGATCGCCGACCGAGGGCGGCGGTGGGCTATGGAATTATACCCTCCGCGCCGATGCCTCGCTCGGCGCTGGCCGCATCGACACCGACAAGGACACCAACGACGCCCAGGTCTACATGCTGCCCCTGCAGAACGCCGTCGACATGGCCATCTCTCGCCAGAAGG
Organism: Thermothelomyces heterothallicus; assembly: GCF_042370625.1. Classification (NCBI taxonomy): domain Eukaryota; kingdom Fungi; phylum Ascomycota; class Sordariomycetes; order Sordariales; family Chaetomiaceae; genus Thermothelomyces; species Thermothelomyces heterothallicus. The sequence goes on along the minus strand of NW_027192587.1, from coordinate 293,782 downwards.
GCGGCGACGGCGGCGATATGACGCCGCTTCCCAGTGTCACGGACGAGTATCCCTTCACGTCACTCACCGACGAGGAGCGTAACGACCGGATCCGTGTCATTTACCAGAAAAATATCATAAGTTTTCTCGGCGTCACGTTTCTCGTCGCCATCATCGGTATTACCTACCACATGGCCGGCTTCATTGCCACCGAGCGAGAGTCGGGCATGTCGACCTTGATCGAGGCCATGATGGCCACAAAGAGCCGCTGGCAGCCGCAGGTCGCTCGCCTTCTGTCGTACCACCTGTCTTTTTCGGTGGTCTACCTGCCCGGCTGGGTCGTCTCGGCCTTGATTCTGTGGACCGGCGTGTTTGCTCACACCAGCGCCGTCGTCGTCTTCTTCTACTTCATCCTCTCCGGCCTGGCCCTGGGCTCCATGACCATCTTCGGCGCAGCCTTCTTCAAGAAGTCGCAGCTGAGCGGTGTGCTGCTTACCATTGTTTACATCCTGTTGGCTATCATCGCGCAGACCATCACCTCGCCTAAGACTTCGACCGTCGTCGCCCTGAGCCTTCTCTTCACACCCTGCAACTTCACCTACTTCATCACGCTCCTCGCCCGCTGGGAGAGAGAGGAATGGCCGACGGACCTTCTCCGGTCACCGCCCAACAGCCCCTGGGAGCTACCGGGCATCGTCTTCTTCGTGTTCCTTGCCGCCCAGGCCCTTGTCTACCCCGTCCTCGGCGCCCTGATCGAGAGATGGCTGCACGGCACTACCTCCAGCGGGCGCAACATCGTGGTTGGCGAGGACCGCGGCGATCTCGGCAGCGACTGCACCGTCAAGCTCGAGGACTTCACCAAGGTCTACCGCCCGGGGATCGTCCGCCGCATGTTCTCCTTCATCGCGAAGCCAAAGGAGCCCGTCGTGGCCGTGAACAAGCTCACCCTGAGTGCGACCCGCGGCCAGATCCTGGCCCTGCTCGGCGCCAACGGTAGCGGCAAGAGCACCACGCTCGACACCATCGCCGGCATCAACAAGGCCACGAGCGGCAACATCACCATCGACGGCACCGGCGGCCTGGGAATCGCCCCGCAGAAGAACGTTCTCTGGGACGAAGTGACCGTGTTTGAGCACATCCGCATCTTCAACAAGCTCAAGTCGCCCGGCCGCCATGCCACCGAGGAGGAGATCCGCGACCTGGTCCTTGCCGTCGACCTCGAGAAGAAGATCAAGGCCCAGTCGCGCACCCTGTCGGGCGGCCAGAAGCGGAAACTGCAGCTCGGCATGATGCTCACGGGCGGCAGCGCCGTCTGCTGCGTCGACGAGGTGTCGAGCGGCCTGGATCCCCTGAGCCGGAGAAAGATCTGGGACATCCTGCTCGCCGAGCGCGGGCGGCGCACCATCATACTGACGACGCACTTCCTCGACGAGGCGGACCTGCTGGCGGACTACATTGCCGTCATGTCCAAGGGCAATCTGCGCGCCAAGGGCACGTGTGCGGAGCTGAAGGACCGCCTGGGCGGCGGCTACAGGATCCATGTCAACAACGTGAAGTTGATCCCGCGCCTGCCCGATATTGCCGGAGTGAAGAAGAAGGCGACCCGGGAGGAGGCGTCTTACATGGCTTCGTCCTCGGCCATGGCAGCTACGGTCATCCGGGAGCTCGAGACGGCCGGCGTCAAGGACTATCGCTTCTCCGGGCCGACGATCGAGGATGTCTTCTTGCAGCTTGCCGAAGAGGTCCAGGCCGAGGGAGGGGACCTCGACTCGCGCGGGGTCCTGAGTTCGGCTGACGAGAAGTCTGCCACTGCCGACGGGATGAGCCAAACGGAGAAGGGCCTCGAACTCATGTCGGGGCAACCCGTCGGCTTTTGGCGCCAGGCCTGGGTGCTCTTCCTCAAGCGCTGCGTCATCTTCAAGAGGAACTGGTTCCCCACCGTCGCAGCCTTCGTGATCCCCGTCATTGCCGCCGGGTTGGTGATGCTGTTCGTCAAGGATCAACAAGCCGTGGGTTGCTCTCCCACGGACCAACTGTCGAGGAACGAGGCTGTCAACATATTCGACGGCGACTTCGAGATCTTTGTGGTCGGCGGCCCGGCGGACAAGTTTTCCGAGTCGAACCTGATGCGCCTGTTTGCGCCCATCTACATCAACACGCAAGGCAACACCGCCGGCGGCGGCGGCGAGATTGCCGGCGCTGGTGGCCTGTCGACCAGGGCAGTCACCAACGCTGCCGACTTCTTCCGGAATCTCACCATCGTCGATTCGATTGACGAGTTCAATCAAGCCGTCGTCCAGTGCCGCAAGAACATCACGCCCGCTGGCATCTGGCTGGGTGACGACCGCTCTCGCCCGACGCTCGTCTACAAAGGCGACGGGGTCGAGATGGTCAATGCCTGGTTTGGCAAGTGGGCTATGGATATGCTCCTGGCGAACAGCACCATCGCGACGACTTATGTCCCCTTCGACAGTCCGTTTACCCCCGGCGCCGGAGACTCGCTGCAGTTTCTGGTGTACGTCGGTCTTGCTCTGTGCGCCTACCCAGCCTTCTTCTCGCTGTACCCGAACTTGGAGCGCCGCCGCCAAGTCCGTGGGCTGCAGTACTCGAACGGCGTCAAACCGCTGCCGCTGTGGATCGCCTACCTGGGCTTCGACTTTGCCGTCGTGCTGGCCGGGGCCGTCATCAGCATCATCCTCTTCGCCGCCGTCGCCCCCGACCTCTGGTACCACATTGGCTACGTCTTCTTGGTATTCATCTTGCACGGTTTGGCGTCGACCCTCTTGGCGTACAACGTCTCGCTCTTCGCCTCGAACCAGCTGTCGGCCTATGCGTTCGCAGCTGCTTGGCAGGTTGTCATGCTTCTTCTCTATCTCATCGGGTACATGTGTGTCATCGTGTACGCGCCCGTCCACCGGATCGACTCGCTGGTGCTGGTTGTGCACTTTACCATCTCGGTGTTGGCGCCCATAATGTCCGTCATTCGCGCCCTGTTTGTGACCCTGAACTTGTTCTCCACGGCCTGCGATGGTCAGCAGCTGTCCTCCAACCCGGGCGCCATGGTCCAATATGGCGGCCCGATTCTGTACCTCATCGTCCAGGCCGTCATCCTCTTCCTCGTCCTCGTCTGGGCCGATGGCGGCAGCGCAGGCTTCAGCCTGTGGCGCGTGTTCAGGCGCTCCGCTCCTCCTTCGCAGAGCGATGCCGACGAGCGCGCCGCGATCTCCGACGAAGAAGTCGCCAACGAGCTGATCCGCGTCAAGTCTAGCACCACTGCCAATCCCGACGCCGGCCGCCCCGCGGACGGCCTGCGCGTCGTCAACCTGACCAAGACTTTTGGCAACAACATTGCCGTCGACAACGTCACCTTCGGCGTACCCCACGGGGAGGTCTTTGCTCTCCTCGGGCCCAACGGGGCCGGCAAGTCGACCACCATTTCCGTCATCCGCGGCGACCTCAAACCGTCGGCCGGAGGCGACGTGTTCGTGGAGAACGCCTCCGTCACGCGCCACGTTGCCGCGGCCCGCTCCCATCTCGGCGTCTGCCCGCAGTTCGACGCCATCGACGTCATGACGGTCGAAGAGCACCTGCGCTTCTACGCGCGCGTGCGCGGCATCCCGGACGTCGAGCACAACGTGTCGGCCGTGATCCGCGCTGTCGGGCTGAGCGCCTTCCGCACCCGCCAGGCGCACGCCCTCTCGGGCGGCAACAAGCGCAAGCTCTCGCTGGGGATCGCCCTCATGGGCAACCCGACCGTCGTGCTCCTCGACGAGCCCTCGTCCGGCCTCGACGCCGCCGCCAAGCGTATCATGTGGCGCACCCTGGCCTCCACCGTCCCCGGCCGCAGCCTCCTGCTCACGACGCACAGTATGGAGGAGGCCGACGCCCTCGCCGGCCGGGCGGGCATCCTCGCCAAGCGCATGCTGGCCATCGGCAGCATCGACCAGCTGAGGCAGCGGTTCGGCAACCAGCTGCACGTCCACCTCGTGTGCAAGGGCGCGCCGCGCACGAGCGACGCCCACGTGGAGAAGGTGCGCAGATGGGTGACGCAGACGTTTGCCGGGGCCGAGGTCGAGGACAAGACGTACCACGGCCAGATGCGCTTCAAGGTTCCTGCCGCAGCAGCCCTCGCGAGCGGTGGGGCCCAGGAGCAGGTGTGCGCCGAGGTTCCTTACGGCGTCGGCCATGGCTCCTCCTCGTTGTCGTCGTCCTCGTCGTCTGGGTCAGCCATCGGCAAACTGGTAGTCTTGTTGGAGGAAAATAGGGAGTACCTTGGCGTGGAACACTACAGCGTCAGCCCGACGACGCTGGATCAGGTGTTCTTGGCCGTGGTGGGGAGACATAACGTCAAGGAGGAGGGGTATCACGAGGATGGAAAGAAGAAGAAGTGGTGGAAGTTTGGGAAATAGAACCCGGGCGGTCTGATTCTTCTTTATTTTTGGGTGGTTTTTTTCGGGGTATGTGTGTGTGTGTGTGTATATTTTGTTTCGTTTTGTCTGGTGTCTTGCGTTTCATACATGGCATGGCGTGGAGGCAGGTACCGGGGGGTGATGATGATGGCCAGATGTGCGTTGCTCTCTCTCATGGGTTGTCTCCCTGCATCTTCTTGGACATCTCAACTCTCTGTGTGTACAGTACATGCGCCTCTTTTTCGCTTGGATATTTGGCCTCCAAAATAGAGCCGCGATTTAAAGGAGTTCAGAGTCACAGGGGAAGGAACAGAGTAGGGCCGTGTACAATAGATTTTTTTTCTCCTTATGTTTCTTAGCCACCTCAATTTTTGGGTCAGTCGCCATATGGCTTGGAGCTCCCGGGACCTCTTCACTGCCAATCTTCATTCAAGGTACAAAAACGGTTTCTGTGCTAAGCGCTGGCCGTGCCACGCCTTGGGGAGTAGTCTTGTGCAACCAGGGGCTGGTTTGGTTCCTTCGTTCCAAAACATATGTAGAATACGAGCTTCCCCAAACCCGGCCATTACAGAAGTTGTTTCCCCCCCCCCCCCCCTTTTCTCCCGAAATCAGCCTACATAGGAGGAATCACATCAAAGCAGATTGGATGCTGGGCGCACACAGAATCACAACCTGTCGTCACCCTTGGGTTCGCAGAGCAGAGTCCCTCTCCGAACCCATTGAATGCTGCTCCAGCTCGCTCAGACGAGACAGTCATGGGGGAGCTAGGACTTACGCTGACCGTAGGGAGACTTACAAAAGACCGACCAGTGAGGCTGAAGAACTAGACGTTGGCAACTGCTGGTGTTAGGGGCGGTCACTGATACATCTTTGCAGCCTTAGCAGTTGAGGGAGTTCTATCGAATGGGTTGGGATGGAAAAGGCACGGCTCCCTCTGCCTTTGAACAGGCGACTCACCCCGTTCAACGAGCATCGTAGAAGGGCCAAAGTAAAAAAAGTGCATTCATCACGAAGAATCGGCTCTTCTAATCGTCCATCCGACAAGATGCATGCAATATGTACAATATGAGTCAAGTATGCCATAACCTGCCTCGAACTTGCTACTTGCCCGTCCCAAGTCCATCCAAGCCTGCTCCGAGACTTTTGTTTTCTTTGCAGAAAGGGGGCCCCGAAGTTGCGCCGGGAGAGAACAGTAGCGGATTAGCTCCTGGGGGCGTCTGGTTCATACCAAGAGCGCCTGCCGTTAAGCACTCAATACCTCGGCCCGCCGCCTCTTTCAAGATCCTTGCTCCATGAGTCGTTGCCGTTGCCGTTGCCGTTGCTCTCACCATAGCCACCACGAGGTCCCCAGGGGTCGTTTCTGGTCTGCTGGTTCGGTCGACTCGCAGTACCGCCATACTCACTGCCATTGTCCCCACCGTACTGTACAGCATTGATCATATTCCTCAGCGAGCTGTTGCTAGGGCTCGGCTGGTGATACGGCTGGAAGGGTTGGAACGGTCGGCTGGAGCCCTGATTGCTTCTCAACGAGCCGCGGCTATCGGTTGGTTGGTGGAAGGGCCGCATCGGTTGGGTCATTGCTCTGGAAGGAGGGAATTGAGGCTGGCCTCGTGGGGCCATGGGATTTGTGGCGCTGCGGATTGGGTGCCCGCCTGGCCCCGGCCCGCGCGGTGACATCGGATTGCTGCGATAAGTGTTCATTGACGGACCGGGACTAGCACGGCCATTCGACCGATTGTCAAAGGCCGCTCCGTTGCTGTCGCCAGGGTACGGTAATCTCATGTCGTTAGGATGGGTCGACCAAGTGTCATGGCGCTGCGGCAACCTGTTGGCCTCGGCATAGGGAAACCTGCTATCTCCGGGATGTGGAGAACGGGTATCGCCGCGTTGGGGTGGTCTGCCGTCGCCTGGATAGGGCAACCGGGGCTGATTCGGACCAGGCCCGCTGTAGTTGAAAGATCCCGTGGGTGACTTGACGGGAGGCGGCTCGGGTGGCATCATCTCCGACGTGAAATTTGCGGGGCTTGCTGTATAGTTGCGTAGCGACGAACCATTCGAAGCCATCTGCTGCGTATGGGGAGCGGGCCCGTAGCTCCTGTTGGACGACGTGGTTGCCGGTCGCGCGGGCGGATACCCGTCGAAGTCGAGCGGAGGCAAGGTGGGTGTCGAGGATCTGGGAGGAGCCATACCCATCCCGGCTGCGCTTCCAAGGAGCGAGGCCTCAGCAGAGTATTCGCTCCCTGTTGTGCGTTTGGTTTCCGACCTCGTTGGCATTGGCGGCCTTCGACCAAGTGAGTTCATTTCGAAACTGCCAGGGCTGCTTGGACGGGAAGGCTTCTCGGTGAACGAAGCGAAGGTATCGGCACGGTTCAAGGTTGGCATCTGGGGGAGATCGTCGTCGTCGAGAACGGGGAGGGACGGCTTCATCGTCACTGGCCTGTCCCCACCGTTCTTCTTGGCCGCCTTGAGCTCCGCCTTTTTCCTCTTTCGCTCTTCCTCGGCCATGGCCTTGTTGATCTTGATTGAGACAATCTGTTTGAGGCGCTTGTTGACTTTGCGCTCACAGAAGCCAGTCAAGCCGCCATCCTCGCGCGGGATGTAGCTCCACAGGAAAAAGACGAAAAACAGAGCAGCCAGGAGCAATGAGAGGAAGGAGAAGACCCAGATGACGAGCGTGAACAGCATGCCGGAAAGGATCACGGCCTGGCGAGGCTCCTCGGTTGCCAGAGCTTTGATCTTATCAAAAAAGTCGGCGAGCGACGTCTCGAAGCTGGATTGGTTGATCTGGAGCCGCGCATCGTAAACCGAGTAGAGAGTGAGTGCGTTGATGGCTTGGCGAGGCCCAGAGCAAAGAAGGACGCGAATCCAAGCTTATTCATCGTTAGCCAACACTCCCATGCAATGCCGTCTCCGAAGGGGCTTCTCTACATTGAAAGCTGAAGAAGGTAAACAGGGCGATGTATTCGGCGCCCTTTTTACTCTTGGTGAGCTCCGCAAAGACCAAGAATCTCTTCCAACCTCGGCCTTCTCCCATCCGAATGCTCTCGAGGCGGGCAGCAAGACTGTCCAGGAAACATTCGGCGACGCTTCCTCGGCGCATAATGGTTATGGCGCGGAAATACTCGTATGCCAGATTTGCGACGGAAAGGAGAATACAAACGGTAAAGATCCATTTCGAGATGTCGAAGGGGATAAACTGAGCGGGCTCAATTTGTGAAGACCAACGGTTAAAGGCAAGAAGCTGGTAGGCGGTGAATATATCGACTGCATAGACGGCGAGCGAAATGATTAGTGAAAACCAGAGATAACCGTAGGCCACTGGCGTGAAGACAGAGGTGGATTTGAAATCGTTGAGACTCTGGAAGCAAATCGTCAATCGATCATGGCCCGGATCTCTGGGCGTATCCTTGGGTCACTCACGATAAAGTCCCATTTCTGTTCTGGCTTGACCTCGACATGACGTCTGCGGTGACTGAGGAATCCCATCGTGATGGCAGCGCGAGCCAGGCGCAAAGAAATGGGCTAACCGGGCCGCAAAGGTTGACGTGTCGACACTGTCGAGGAAGTGGATATGAAGACGAAGTAGTTCGGCACAATCAATGCGCCGTGGGAGGGGGTATCGCAAAGGAAGAAATGCTGGGAGAAAAAGGAAAAAAAAAGCACCGTAACCGCAATACGCAGGAGTCGTTCCTCGCCCGCGAAGATACCGACTATACCTACGTCGCCGAAAGAAGACGACACTTACCGGCTCTCGGTGAGGATGAAATCACGGAGCCGGCTGAAGACAAGAGACGAGAAGGAAGGAAACGTCAGAAAGTGGGTTAGATTGTTCGGTTCAAAAGGCCAGCAGCGGCCTCAGCAGCGCTTCCTCTCCGCTCGCATCGCGAAGACAGATTGTTGCCGGGGGGTCCGGAGTGTTGAGCAGCAATGCGTCCGAGAGAGGGACAGGGAGCGCGCTGCGAATGTTGCCTCGGTGCTGTGGCGAACCGGCACAATGGACAGCGCCCGTTGTGTCGGGTCGGAAAAGAGAGCCCGAAGGGAGTGGAGGTGCGGTGTCGTGGTGATAGTGAATGAGCAGCGATCTCCGTCTGGGGGGACGTGGTAGAGGGCGCTGGGAGAGAGGAAGGAAGGGAGGGGCAGGGGGGGGGGGGGGGGATCGGGTTCCAGGGTTTGATCGGCTGGGCACGGCTCCCAGGCAAGAGTGTCGAGTTGACCGAAGCGGTAAGTGATATGTCGAAGCGACAATGGAAGAGGATCCGTTGACAGTATGTATGTATGTATGTATGTACTTGTTATAAAAATTGCGCAGTCGATAGCCTATTACAGTAAGTGGTCACAAGTCCGGGACCGCCCCCACATTTCCCAGCCACCTACATTTTTACCACCAGACTTTGATATAGGATATCTCAACAACTACAAATTGTATAGAAAAACTATTTACATTAGATAGTAGCCCTGGTTCTAAGCTTTAATATTTTATATACCACCCACTGGCTTTTTTGACTACGGTCAGCCGATGTAGCATTCCCTAGATTAGCCTATCAATTAGCCCCTGCTCAATAGCCTACTACGCCTCCCGTAGGCACTTGGTAAACTCTTTAATATCTACCTTGTTCTACCTCAAATTCTATAGATCTAGGAACATCGTATATAGCCTCTATTTAAGAGCTACCTATACGTATTTAATAGGGTTTAAATCAGGGCTATATACGGGCTATTTAATCTAGGAAATCTTCCACGCCAGGAGCTACTATTTGGTCGATTTAGATATATAGATAGGAGCGTTATCCTACTAAAAATGCTAAGTCTCATTATAATAAGGTAGAAGGCCCTCTTCTAGAGCCCTCTAGTATAACCAGGCTATATAGCTATAGCGTAGAGTGCTTAGATCCCTCTCTATAATGACAAGCTTACTCCGACCACCTACCTATATTACCCCCTATACTATAATGGTAATATTTACCTATATATAGTTCTTTAAGTTAATAAATCGGCGGTCGTACTTCTCAAAAGGAAAACGGAATACCTAGGTAGTCAGATTTAAAGAATTATTCTAATAGGAACACTTATCGGAAAAGATAGTCTAAGATTATTAGAAAGATCTAATAGAATAAGTATATTATATTTAACTTACCTATATTAGTTTATCCGTTTTTCTAAGCCAATCGTATATAAAGTTATACCGATCTTTTGCTACCTTCTTTAACAAGGGAATCCTCCTTTTAGTACGCCATTTCCGTAGATAATAGGCTTAGAGGTATCGTCAGATAGTTAAAGGTAATACTTTCTTCCTAATCGTGTTAATTAGAGCCTTCTATACTATATGTCGGTTTTTCTTAACTATCAAAAGGATATACCGTTTTTCTAAACGCGAAAGAACCTCTAGACGGCCACTTCGAGGTTAGGACTCAAAAGTATGGTAAGATTTCTATAGTTTAATTACGTGGTAGATGGTATATCAGGATACGCCGAAGAGGGTTACCAGGGATCGCTCGCTTTAGCTAGTCGCTATAAGACTATAAATAACCATTCGAATATATAGGCTTAATTCCTGGTTTGGCTGGTGGTTTACCATCAATTTACGTATAAAATCGTGTAGATTGAGGGCTATCTTGTTGAATTGTAGGATGTAGAAGAAAAGGTAGGATACGCGTGGGTGTCGCGAAACGCGTTTAAGTGGGTGGGGTGGTCCGGGATTTTTGACCCCTGATTGTATTGTTGGATTGTCGGGAACAATAGAGCCCGGTGTGGTTGTTGTGATGGCGAATGGCGCGTTGTATTGCCCAATTCGACGTAAACAACTGGTATTCACTGTGACATGCGATAATGAATGGCTAGGTCATCGGTCGTGTTTCCAACTGATCCCCGAACGGCCACCCTGACAACGTGCGGAAGGCCCACGGAACGAAGGAAGCGTGAGGGAGAGGCGCATCTGCGACGAGTGGAGAGGATATGTAAGGGGCCATGAGCTGGAAGGCGCAGGGCATCCTGGCCCTGCCCAAAGCGGAACCTGTTGCGGCCTCGGGATGCTCGCGCGATTGGTCGGATGTTGGGCCCACGCGGGGGTTCAACCCATCTCGACTTCGGGGCAGCAGGAAATCAGCGCTTAGCGAAGCGACTTTCCGCATGGAGCAACCGATGTGCACGGATATTTTCTGGAGCAAACCCGACTCCGAATGCAGGGCAGTAGGGCAAACCCCCCTGCTTCTGCCGCCCGGCCCGTTAAAGTTCCTCTCTATCATCCGATGATTGGTCAAGCGAGGCTGCCCCTTGCATGGCTCCAAGTCGCTTTCAGACCCTATGAAACATCTGCCCAACCACTGACAGAAAAAGTTTGATTGGAAACGGCTTGCGAAACACGGAACGTTGATGCCGACGAAGCAGGATGCGGCTGGCGGCTGCCGACACGGATTACGCGACGCGACGGCAGCTGCAACGCTTGGCACAGATGGCCTGCGAGTATGTGGAAAAAAGGGAAAACAAGCAGAAGATCGAATGGTGTGGTCAAAATGGTTCGTTTAGATGGCACCGCTTCTGCTCGCCGGAGCAACGCAGCAAATCGCCGTGATGTGAGAGACGATAGGATCACTACTAATCTCTACTAACTACTACGTATGTGTATACAGTGTAAACGGTACTCAGGTATCGTGCCAAGCTTTGCACCAACCAGGCTTTTTTCACGCGCGCTCTGCGGGATGCGTATATACCAATACATGAAGCCGACACTGTGATCTGCAACATGTGAAACACAACAAGCTGATAGTTACTCCAAGTTTTTCTTGTTCGCTGTCGAGCTCTAATTCGCAACACGGTCTACGAAGTATATTCTGTCTACTCGGTCGGGACGATCATCGCTCGCTCACAACAACAACAAAAAAAAAAAAAGTTGTTTCGCCACGCTTCCCTTCACTCATTCATTCCTTTTGCGCCTTCTCCTCATCATCATCACCACTACCATCACCACCACCACCACCACCACATTCCTTCCTCAACTGTCCTTCCACCGCACACCTCAGCTCCATCTGCTCCGTCTCGGTCAGCGGGGCGGCGCTGCCCCTCCTCCTCCTCCAGCTGGCGTCCGTCTCCCGCAGCCTCGCCTCCCCCTCCCCCTCGTTCCCCCCGGCGCCGTCCTGCCCCTGCCCCTGCCCCTGCTCCTCCGCGAACTCGTAGGTCCTCCACTCCGTGTTCGCCCACCCCGTCCCGGCCTGGGGGTTCATGCCGTCCCAGTCCTGCGTCAGGAAGTGGAGGAAGCCGCCGTGGGTGACGACGGCGACGTGGGCGTCGCGGCCCGGGTGGGCGGCCTCGAACTGGCGCCCCAGCTCGCGCAGCCAGGCGCGGGCGCGGCGGGCGCGGGCCTCGAGCCGCTCCATGACGGGCGCGAACGCGCTGCCGCCCGTCTTGACGTTCCACCCGGGCGCCACCAGCGACAGGTCGACCTGCCCGCCCGGCCCGAACTCGGCCGCCAGCGCGGACGGGTCCGAGCCCGTGTCGCACGGGCTCGCCGACACCTCCTGCACGTCGGGCAGCGCGACCACCGTCCGCCGGACGAGGGACGAGTCTTGCGCCCGCAGGGCCGGCTCGAAGGACAGCAGGCAGGTGTAGAGGGTGCGCCGGAGCGGCGAGGCCACGAGGTGGGTGAGCTGCCCTTGGTAGGGGAACGTCTTGGCCAGCTGGGCGCACTGCTCCTTTCCGAGCGGGGTGAGATCCGGGTCGGGAACCGCCTCGTTCTCGGCGCAGAGGTTGTGGACGCCTTGCGCGTGACGGACGAGATGGATATAGGTAGGCATTTTTTTTCCCCCGCCCCCAGGTTCAGAACGGGTTGGTTGTGTCAAGATCGTGTGAACGAGCGGTTGGTGGCGCCCAGCGTGTCAATCAATGAGTGGTCCCTGGGCGGGGGAGAGAGCGCGGAAATGAGGGTCTACGCGAACAAGCCAAGGTGCGCGTGGTGGTCAAGGTAAGGCAAGGAAGATTGTTTGCTGCGGAGAGGGACCAAAACAGACTCTCGGTCAGACTACTCCGAACGGATACCTGTGTATCTGACCAATATCATCTGCGGTGGATGTTGTTGGTGAGTCCGTGTAATGGGTTTCCAGTCCGAAACTTCCAGACACCGCATGTCCTGGCCGACGTCTTTCTCCACTAGTGTACCTGGTCAAGTCCGGTGCCGGATCGCGTTCGCGCCCTAACCCGGGTCTTGTCTCCTCAAAAGGGACCCGCCCCGCCAACGGCGGTGCCACGACAAGTCCCGGCAGGCCGCTATTGGCCGCCGGTGGTCATTACGTCAGCCTTCTCCGGCTTCCGGCGGGAGAACAAGGACAGGGCAGGACCATGGTTGAGCGTCAGGGGCAGCTTGAACCCAGGTAAGACGGAAATGCTCTTCTGGCCGGTAAGCTCCGCTCCTTTATGTCACCACATAAACATCCAAAGACGGGGCCGCAACGTTGCTCCAAAGCTGATAATGCTCATGCACCTCACCACTCTGTTGAAATACAGAATAGAATGTCGCCGAACCCAAGGGCAACAAAAGCCTTCGTGGATCCTCCTTGAACGCCGTCAAACCCACAGATTCCTACATTGTCCACGTCTGGGAAACCCTTGCTTCGGATGAGTCCATCTCTTCGACTTTGTGTATCCTTCAAACTTCAGACCGTTCACAAGTCAATCAGGCTTTCCTCCACAGCTGGCTGCTTCGGTGCATGCTGTGGGGCTGACGGAAACGCCTCCTGGGTATATCCGGGATACGCACTGCTGGGAGGGGCTTTCCAGACCGGCGGGAGCTGCGTCTGTTGAGCGGCCGGGTGCTGCCAGTATGGCTGCTGTGACTGCGGCTGCGGTTGGTGTGTCTGTTGTGACTGCTGTGACTGCTGCGTCTGCTGCGGCTGGGACGGCTGAGCAGCAGTGGATGCCGGCGTTTGCGGGAGAGAGGGCTGGTACGAGTGCATTGGCTGGGAAAGGTTAGGATAAGGTGACATGGCAGGGTCCGGCGGGGAGCTGGCGGCCTGGTGTGGTTGTTGCTGGGGTTGCGTGTTAAAGTAGAAGGACGCGTTGGGGTCGGCCGTGGGGGTAGTGCCGACCGAGTCGTTCGGAGTGGGAGCAGAGAGCTGCCCCTGGGCTGGGTTTTGCCGCGGCTGAACTGGCTGAGGAGGCTCGTTCGGCGGGTAACTCGGCTGCTGGCCGTACTGCTGGGCAGGCGTCGCGGGGCCCCAACCCCCCGTGTGCTGAGGCATCTGTTGTGGAGGGTACTGGCTGCTCGAGGGTCCAGCAACGGAACCCCGCTTGTCGTAAGTTCCTAGCTGGGAGGGTGCCGGGTGCGGATAAGACATCTGTGTCGCCGGCCGGTTGTAATCATGCTGCTGCTCCCCTGTATAGAAGCTCTCCGCCGGCCCGGCAGCGCTGGGTGCACTAGGATGCAATGAAGGATACGGCCCGGAAGTTTGCCTCGGGGACGGGAAATTGTAGCCCCCTATACTGTGTTGGCTGTAGGCCTTCGATAAGCGTTCTTCCAGCATGCGGTCGTAATAACGGACTACCGTCGACAACTTCGCATGCAGATCGAGTAGGGTGTCTGAGAGAGAAGTCAGCCAATTGCAGTCTGGCCTTGCTCGAGAACAGACTCACCATGTTTGCTCATCGTTTCCCCATAGGTTCGGGCAAGTTTTGGTCGAAGGGCCCCGATGCTATCGTAGAGCTCCTGGATTTGCGGCTCTCGCAAAATGGTTCCCGGCGGCTGTGTTTGTAGGCGGTCGACAAGCGTGGCGAAGAGGTTGATGTTCTCCGCTTCGACCGGCGTAAGCTCATAGTCGTTCTTAGGCAGTGTGAAGGGTGCGGGGGATGACGAGGAGGCCGCGCCCGAGGCTTGCTCCTTCAGTGCCGCCACATGTTTCTTCTTCTGCTCCTCCATATCAGCTAGAGACGCCGCAATGGCGGCCTTCAGATCCTCGTCCTCCTCCTCAGCCACCTTTGGCGTAGCATGGCCATTCGTCTTTTGCTGGCCGGAGGCTGTTCCGTTGGCCGCGTTGGACGAGTAACCTCTCGAGTTGTTCTTCACGTCTTCAAGGCTCATTGCTAAGGCCTTCTTCAGGTCCTCGTCAAAACCGTCATCCACCCGAGCGTCTCGCGGCTGCATCGACGAGCCGCGGGGCTTGTTAGAGTGCGAAGTGTGACTGGCAGAGCGCTCGTGATGAATTCCGCCGCCTCTAGAAGACTTGTCGGTAAGTTTTGCGTAGCACCCATCATCTACTCGGACTGGCTGAAGGATGCCGAGATGAGGAAGTGGCAGGGTTTTGCTGGAACACTGCTGGTCGAAGCAGTTGCCGCAGTTGCGGCAATGATGTTTTCGGTTGGTAAATGTGAATGGGGTTCGGCATCGCATACAGACGTCGGAGTCGACCCATTCGGGGGGCTAGGCAGCGTCAGCGACCGCACTTCTTCCTTCCCCAGCTCGAAACCTAGAAAAAAAGAAGGAAAAAAAAAAAAAACATACCGCGCTGCTGTCGAGCATACTGCTGGCGACCGTAACCCGAGGGGGAAACTGGAAACCCTCCCTCTGCAGCGTCCTGTACACCTCGCCAATGTATCCGAGTTCGTAGCGACCCTCAGAAGCCGTAGCCCAGGATTGGATGAGCTCGAGGATCTTGGCGCGCACTTCGGGGTTCACCGTGCCAGGCCCAACTGCTTTAAGAAGCGACACCAGGCTCTCCATAAACTCCCTAGAGGCAATCTCGGTGAGGAAATGGGCACCACCGTTCTTGACGCAGGTATCGGTGAGCTGGATCGGTTAGCAACCGAGTCCACGCAGTGAGGGGCTCGGCGCGATGCTGATGCTTACATTTAGAGCGCTGAGCTGGGTGTTCGGGTTCTTGTTGTTGATGCGCTTCTTGAGCGATCGCATGGCTTCTTTGGGCTGTACCGTCTTCGACCTGATGATGTCGGAAATCTCGAGGTTGAGCGCGATGTCTTCACTGCGTGCGATTACAGATCAGTCGGGAACTTTTATCGTAGGTTTGCGGTCGAGGATTGGTGCGTTCTTACAGGCTGCTGCTCGTGGCCTTCTCTATCTGCTCATCGAGGGCACTGTTGGCCCCAGACGACCACCAACCCATCATCTTGACAGGTTGAATGGGGGGAGGGTAATGCAGGTGATGACGGTGGCGGATGGGCGGGCGGTTCGTTTGGGTCGCGCGCTGAGGTGGTTGGACGATTGCGGGGTCAGCAACTTGCGTCGCTTCGTCGTTCGTTCCGTTGAAAAATCGAGATGATCCGGGGAGAGATATCAAGACAAAATCTGTGCCTCAATAAGAAGTGCGCAGTCCGTTCGACGGTTTACGCAGCGGACGTTTGCGATGGAGAAGGTCGGGAGTTCTGATGCAGGTGCCTGCCGTTGGTTACGTATGGGGCCGGGCCGCCTTGCGGGGCCAAGCTTGCCATCGCGGAGGCGCTATGATGGCACCCTTACACCCTTGCACTGACTGACCGAGCATTGATTTGAGCACGCATTTATGGCTCGCCTCATCCTCCTCCACCGGGGATGCCATCGACGGGACGACGGGCACGTGTTCCCGCGATTGAGCTGCTCTTTCTCTCTCTCTCTCTCTCTCTCGCTCTCGTCATCTTTCTCTTCTTTCTTGAATACTTGTCCTCCATTTCACCAGACGGGATTTCCCATAATGCACACAGCACATCCAGAGCTTTGGCGCTTAAGGCGGCCGCGTTGTTGGGTAACTTCCCTGCTTCGGCGATGTGAGCCACTGCCAAGACGGTCACTGGCAAGGTACCGAGGGTCGAGGGGCTTCGTCACAACGAAGTCCCGAGCCTACCAGGTGCCTTCCCCAGACACCCCACATGGCAAAGACGACAGCTCGACCATAACATCCCGCTCTTGGAGATTCGAATAAATCGTAATAAGTCGGCAACAAAGAGGAGCCCTTCCGCCTCAGAAAAGAAGCGATAGGCCATTTTCAATTTCACATCTCCTAAACGCGACTCTCGTTCAATCTCCTTTGCCGCCTAGCTTCCTCCAAGTTTCGGCGCTTGACCCTCTCTAGTCGCGCAGTTTATCGTTTCACACGGGTCCAACTCTGCTGACGACGCACGACGCACGACGCACGACTCACGACGCACGACACACGGTGACACGAGAACACTCGGCACCGACCCCTAAGCCATGATCAGCTTGTTTTCAGTTGAGTAAACTCTGTTGCCGTTACTCGCCCCGTGACCTGGCGTCCGGACTTCGCCTCCTCAACACCACGTCGCCAACGGCCTGGCGAGCGCCACAGAAAGAGTCACGGTTCCTTCCATGCCGGGCTCGACTACCATGCTGAACGATGCGCCTTCAGGAACCCTGAGCGGACGTTCCGATGGCGCAAAAGGCGGGAAGCGACCGTTGCCGCATATCGACGACATCACCTCCGTCACTGTAGACGTCGACTCGTACGCGCCCGTCGAGAAAGTCCTTCAGGCGGCAGAGACCTATTTGCGGCAAGCTGAGTCGTCCAAAAATTTTGGCCGACCCGACCTTGCGCTCAAAGACTACATACGGACCAACATTCTTCTTCTCGATGTCCTAAAGCAGAACAAGGGATGGGTGTCATTACAGCGCGACAACAGGGCCCAATTTGAGCGATACCAGCGGCTGGTACGGCAGGTACATGCCGCGCACGGAGATTTTGAGGCTATCAAGGACCAAATAAAGGCCGACAACGCGAGAACGGGGGTTGAGCCCACCAGTCGCTCCGTAGGATCGGCTGGAAAGGGTGCTATCAACGGACAGGATAAGGACACAACCCCAAACGGCACCGCAAAAGAGAACGGTGTTGCGGCGTCGCCTCCACCGAGAAGCAAGCCTGTCGTCCACCCAAAGCCCAAAAATCTCCATGGAAATGCGCTACCGCCAGGACCGGGGGCGGCCACCCAGGCCAGGGCCCAGGACCTTGTCCAGCGTTTCGCAAACCTCCGAGCGGGCGCAAACAACGCTTCCCGCGGCGCACACGCTAGGACACAATCAGAAATGTCGCCAGCGCTAATCGGGTCGCTGGCATCCTCAGTGGTGCCGCTTTCGAGTCCGCCGTTGAATGGCGCTATTCCCGAGTTACCCCGGATGCCTGCCGCTATTTACAACCCACCACGAGGCACTATCTCGAGCGAGACGGCTGCTCTTCCCACCAGCGCTCCTCGCGCCATGTTTACGAGGACTAGTTCGGCAGCCTCTCTAAGCACTGTCAAAGCGGACAAGCCACCACCTTCTCCTGAAGGCGCAGCATCCACAAGCGCTTCAGTGAAGCGGCCTAGACCGGCTGTCCCAGATGGGGACACAATATCTGTTGAGGATCTGCTCCGGTGCATGAGGACTGGCGCCAAGGACCTGTCTATCCTTCTCATTGACATCAGAAGTCGTGAGGATTTCGATGAGGGTCATGTCATGTCGCAGGCCACTATCTGCGTCGAGCCCGAGATACTTACAAGAGACCATATTTCGGCGAATCAAGTTGCAGATAGCCTGGTTTTGGCGCCGGCAGCCGAGCAACTACTCTTCGAAAAGCGCCACGAGTTCGACTTGGTAGTGTTCTACGACCAGAACTCCGAGCAGATCCCTGACAGACCGCAGACACCCCAAGCGAAGGCTGTATCTGGCTTGTTCAATGCCCTCAGCCAATATGATTTCCCAGGTGCATCAGGGTTGAAGATTTCGCCGAAATTGTTGCGAGGGGGGATAGAAGCGTGGACCAGTCTGGTGGGCAGCGCGAGTCTGCAGTCCTCGTCGACGACGGCATCCAGAAAGTACCCAGCAAGCCCCATGACACGGTCGTTTCTCAACTCGCGCCAAAAGTACGTTACTCGACCAATCCAGGATCCGGCAGAAGCCAAGCGCTGGGAGGATACCATTGCCGATACTGGTGGGATATCACCCGTCAGGACAACCGAGGACTTTCTCCGCCGGTTCCCTCCCATTTCAGAGCACAAGGAGTCGATGGTGTCTCCCGCCAGCCCTCCGATGAGTCGGCCGCAGAGCCCTTTTCAGTCTCGCCTCTCTCACGAAGAGAATCTTTACAAGTCCCTCCCGTCGCCACCGGCGCGCCCGCCTCCAGCAGTCCCCCGGAGAAGCTACAGCGGACTTGCCGAAGCCGAAGACAATTCCTTGGTGTTGGCCAAGAAGTCCGGGGCCCCAGTTGTCGACACAGTGCGGAAGTTTCGGACAGGTCTGCAGAATCCGGGCGTTTTCTGTTTTGCGAACAGCTCTTTGCAAGCCATGTTCGCCACGCCGGGCTTTGCGCGCGAGATATGGACAGGGGCTTGGAAGGAATTGTATAAGGTGCCTATGAAGCCGGACGAGAAGTTTGAGAATCCCCAGCTTCTCATCAAGTGCTTGACCAACCTGTTTCACTGGCTCAACCAAGGTTCACTCCGATCACTCGCGGCTAAGACGTTCATGGTTCGTCAAGTCCCGCAGCTGTGAGGTTGACCGTCACTGACAAGTCACAGGAATACATCCACTTCATCCACTCTAAGAGCTCGGACGGTAAAAAGAAGCCGGACTGCGACATCTTCGGAGGCTCCTCTCAGCAGGATGCTCAAGAGTTCTACTCTTTCATCATGGACAACATTCATGACGAAACAAACGTCCGTCGGGACGTGAAGCCTTCCAAGGAAGAAAAGCCCTACACGCCAAAGGACGGCACCATCATCCAAAACGCCATGGACTATTGGCGCGACTATTCCAAATACAGTGCCTCGATCATAGACAAGTACTTCCGCGGCCTCGAGGTTTTCATCTCACGCTGCCACAACCCCGCCTGTCGCCAGGAGATCCGCCTCTTCCAGCCGTGCGACGTCTGGATTCTCAACCTCGCCGGCATGGGTGACCCAACCGACCTCGACAGCCTGCTCGCCAATCATCAGACCTCGGAGCACTTCCCCGATCTGGTGTGCGAGACATGTAACAAGCCCGGGCGCACGCGCAAAGCCAAGTTTGCGCGCCTCCCCGACCGCCTCGCCTTCTGCCTCAATCGCTTTAACAGCGCCGGCGCCGGAGGCGGCGGCTTCAGTAACCGGTTCATGTCGTCGGGCAAGATACATAGCAAGGTCCGCTTCCCGATCCGCGACCTCGACCTGACGCGCTACTGTGCCGAGCCCGACCCGGACATGGCGACGACGGATGACCGCCACTTTGCCGGCAAGATGCGGTACGATTGTTACGCCGTCACGGTGCATGTCGGGCAGGGGATCAATGGCGGGCATTACTACAGCTACGTGCAGGACGAGACATCCAAAGACCCGACCGATTGGTTCAGATGCAATGATGAAGTGGTCGACCGTGTCAAGATCGGGAGTGGGCAGCCGGGAGATATGACCGAGGCCATGTATCAGAACGGTAATACGTCAGCGTACATGGTCTTCTATCGGCGACAGGGGACATGAGGCTTACGACGGTTAATGGTTGGTTGGTTGTTGGTTGGTTGGTTGGTTGGTTGGGAATAGAAACGCGTGGTCGAGTAACCAACTGGGTGAGTGAGCTGAGCTGTGCAGCATTTTTTTTTGGACCGGAAAGGAGGTGGGAGTTTGAGAGATACAAGCGATTGATTACCTGTGGTCATTTTTTTTTTTTTTTTTTCGGAGTGGAGGGATAGCAAGGCGCTTGAGGCAATGCTCGTGTGAGTTTGAACGTCATTCAAGATACCAAATAAATGCATACCTAATTCCCGTCATGTAATCATGCCGTCATTCCCATATCGGAAAGCTCAAGTGCTCGACTTTTCCCACTCATATGACAGTGCAGAATGAACTAGAAGAGGCTCCCAAGATGTCCAAACGCGCCTCATCGCCGTCAAACCGCGCATTCTCGGAAAAGAAAAAGCTCCAAAAGGTAAGAAAATGCGGAAAAGATTCTCCGGACCCAAAACTGACCCAATTGAATAACGTACAGACCGTCCAAAGCATGCTACACAAACCCTAGTTCCCCCCCAAGCAAGCCTCGATCTCCTTGCTGTATTTTTCCCTGATTGCCTTGCGATTAAGCTTTTGCGTCGCCGTCACCAAGCCCTATTTCGCCGCGACTGGTTAGATCTCGTCATTCTGTAGTTTGAAGAAGGTTGTCGTTGACGATGGACAAGTGGAAAGAAGAGGGGGGATTTTTTTTTGGGGGGGGGGGGGGGGGGGGGGGTTGGTGTGAATGAAATGGGACTCACATTCGCCGGCGTCCATTCCTCGTTCACAAGTACCACCCCGGCGACGGTCTCCATCGCGCTCAGCCTTTCTTTCCTGGCCAACTCCTGCAGCGACTTCAAAACGGCGGCCCTGACCTTGGCGTCGCGGTACATGCGGTCCTCGGGGACGCCGAGCTCCGCAGCCTTGCGTTTCAGGGCCTTCTCGTCGGCGAGGACCAGGGCGATGGGGCGCAGGGAGGTTGCGTCGCCGTGGACCATGAGGTTGTGGACGTAGGGGGCGCCGCGGTAGATGGCCTCGAGCTTCTCGAGCGCAATGTACTCGCCATTCTGCAGCTTGACGAGGTTCTTGACACGGTCGATGACGGCAAGGTGGCCGTCGGAGTCGAACTCGCCGATATCACCAGTCCGGAACCAGCCATCGGCCGTCAGCGCCTTGGCCGTCTCGTCCGGGTTCTCAAAGTACTCGCGGATGACGGGAGGGCCGCGGATGAGGATCTCACCCTGGGGCGGGGCGCTCGCGGTCGAGTAGCCGAGCTCGGGCAGCGACACCAGCTTGATCTCGACCGCGGGAGGGACCGGGCCGATGGTAGTGCCGGGCGTCCACTGGAGCGGGGAGCCCAGGGCGCCGTTGCCGCAGGTCTCAGTCAGGCCGTAGCCGCTGATCATCGGGGCGACCACCATGGACATGAAGTGGAGGGCTGGGGCGGCGATGCCGCTGGCGCCGTTGACGATTATGCGCAGGCGGCCGCCGGTGGCGGCGCGGATGGGGGCGAAGACGGTGCGGTCGAGGAGGGCGGTACCGCGGAGGTTGTTGCGGACGAGGAAGGACTTGAGGGCGAGGGCGGCGTAAAAGACGGTGCGCGCCAGAGCGCCCGAGGAGTTGACCTTGCTCTCGATGCCCTTCTTGACGGTTTCCCAGATCTGGGGGACGCCGACCATGACGGTGGGCGCGAAGGTGCGCATATCGCCATAGCAGTTGCGCATACTGGCGTCGGCGAGTGTGCGAGGGGAGCCGTAGCCGAGGGTGGCGCCGGCGAAAATGACGACGTTCTCGACGACAAGCTCGAGGATGTGCGCGAGAGGGAGGTAGGCCAGCACCTTCTCGCGGTGGGTGACAGACTCCTCCATGACCGTGTAGAGACCGGCCACGGCAGCTACGAAACCGGCATGGGACACAGGGACGCCCTTGGGCGGGCCGGTGCTGCCGGAGGTGTACATGATGCAGTAGGTCTCTTCGGGGCTTGGCAGGACCGGGTCGGTCGGATTCTCCTCGCCCAACGCCCGCAACTCGTCAAAGGACAGGATTGTGAGGCCGAGGTGGTCCGACTTGAACTGCTCGATCTCGGCGTCGGAAACGGGCATGTTGGTGTGCTCATTGTAGATAAGCACCTTGACAGAATCGGCCTTCTTGAGCGGGTTCCTGACCGTCTTGAACAGGTGCGGGTCCACAAACATGGCGTTTGCTTTGCTCTGGACGAGCGAATGCTCAACGCCGCTCTCGCCGAGTGTGTCATAGGCGGTCACAATGGTCATGGACTGTGAGGAACAGGCGTGCGATATGGCTAGCCATTGTGGGCTTTATCATTGGGTTAGTCGGACAGTAAAACACAAAATGAAACAGATGGGGGAAATGAGGGAAGAAAGCATAGAAGACGGGGAACACACCTTGTCGTCGCAAAGATGTGCAGCCGATCCTTTGGCGACAGCCCCAGCTTCCTCAGCCCGGCTCCAACCTGCAAGATCTGAGCAAAGTACTCCTCGTAGGTGATGTAGGTGTAGTCGGAGAGCTCGTAGTAGGTCCACTCCTTCTCGACCTCGGTAGTCTGGCCGTCGACGATCTTGGGGACCTTCTTCTTCTCCTTATGGGTCTTGATCAGCTTGCGGCTGCCAATGGCCGGCTCGTTACCGTAGTGCTCGACACTCCGCTTCAACAGGTCGAAGGTGGTGTTGACCCCCGGGGCTGGGCGCTCGACCAGGCCGTCTTTGGCCTTAGGGTGGCGGCGCGGAATGGTCTCGCCCTCGACGGGCTGGTAGCCGGGCGACTCGATCGTGTAAGGGGGTTTCTGCACCTTGTACAAGGGCGTTGGGGCGGCGCTGTACGTGAACGGCATGTTGCACACTCCTGGCGATCACAAAAACGGCCGGTGACAAATAAACCAGAAATGTCTCCCCGCGGTTCTCAAGCGGCTGCTTTATCTCCAAAAAAAAAAAAAAATTAACAGGTCAACCAAGTTGTTCGAGGGTAAGAATGGGCTTCAGCGGCGGGGCGCGTGAGCTGTCGTGTGCCGAGGCTTACGACTTTGCATTCGGCACTGGCCTCGGTTGGCGCCACCTCGGGCAGCTTTCAACCTGCGTTTCGGAGAAGCGGTGTGTGCCAGGGGACGACTGCTTGCCAGAATCCGGGCTCCTTCGACGGATAAGTCGGGTGCCGAAGTTTGGGTGGGAGAATGCCTGGCTCGTTGGGTCTTGAGAAATGGGCACCAGCACACGAGAGAAACCGGGATGCAGAATCAACCCGCTGAGATGGGCTGGGGAATCAGCGGTTCTTAATAAGGCTGGAGAAATCCCCGCCGGTTTTGAGCGGCATCGACCTGCATCGTGCGGCATTCATGGTTTGCGGATCCAGCTGAGACGATGACCTCAACTGCACTCTCTGCGCGCTTTGAACTGCACGATGACGCAGGACAGCCAAGCTTCGGTGGCTTCCCGTCGGGTTACCTAGTGTAGCGGGATCTGCGGCGGCCGCGCGTGGGCCCGGGGCTTGGCGCCTTGACAGCATCGGTTGCCAAGAAGCAAGCACATGATGGATCCCGTTTAACCCATGGGAGATCGCCTCGGTGATGCCGCTGATTCTTCGGCTTGAAACCCACAACGCGAAGGAGGGCGCAGTTTGAATGTGGCAACTCCAGTATTCAGTACCCGGCCATGCGCCAGCCAGGAAAACAGTGGGTGTGTCCTGTGCATTAAATCTGCACTCAAGCCAGCATCCGCAGGCGACTGGGACGCGACTTCCCAGGTTATTATTATTATGACTGACGTACGTAAACCACCACGAAGGGAGGAAGGTGCGAATATCGAAATCTACCATGTAGCTTGATCCTAAACCTGGAAAGCCTTCAACTAAATTTCAAGCAGTCATTCTCGGGCAGAATGCTGCTGCCTAGCGGTCAAGTGGGGGATCAGGAACTGCCGTTGATTGCCATTTGCTCCCTCTTTCCCTCTACTACGATACACTATTCTACCTAATTATTCCGCCGTCCGTCCACTATCCGTAAATACACCAGCCTAATAATCCTGTGAAGGTGGGCTGACGGAAAGCACTCTGACCGCCTGCAATCGCGCTGACGACGCCCCGTGATCTCGGCGGCCTCCCCTGGCCTGGGCGTCCAATCAACGCAATCAACGCGGGAGTGCAGCGTCTACGACAGCGAGTTGCTCCGGGCTTCGTCGTCTTACCCTACCAGAGTCTGACGGAGCCCTGGAACTTGTCGACGTTGTCCATGTAAGCTCGTGACGCCGCAAAACTGTAAAGGCAGCGAACAAGCTGCTCTTGAGCTTCGCTGCTCCGGTTTTCTTTTTTCTCTGTCTCTTTTTCTTTCTCCTTTTCCGTGCTGTCTCACTTGCAAGGCTGTTCTGCCGTAACGCTGTTTCGGCCTCTCACGAGCCAGGACGGGGGCGGGATCATGAACTCGGGAGACGCGAGCCCAACCAGCTCGCCGGACCCGGTCCCGGCCTCTACGGCCGTCACCCCGTCAGGATCCGCCGCTGAGCTCAGCATCAGAACCCGCCGCAGGCCGGTTCCCCGGAAGGGCCACACCAAGTCGCGCCATGGCTGCTTCAACTGTAAACGGAGAAAGGTTAAGTGCCAAGAGTCGCGGCCCGAGTGCTCCAACTGCACCCGTATCGGCCTCGAGTGCCAGTATCCGGACAGCCACCAGCCCCGGCAGCTGGTCGTCCGCGCTTCCCTTGCCGAAGGTTCGCCCGCCGCCGTGCCCTTTCCATTACCTCCACTCCAATCGACTCCGACGCTCTTCACTCCGACCGACATGCGGCTCTTCCACCACTTCCTCGTATCCGCATACCCGCCCCTTCCCATCCGAGGCGACGACGTATGGAGGGATGTTGCCCCCCTCTCGCACACTGTCAGTTATTCTCCCGCAGCTTCCTTCTTGCTTTGGAGCGCCGATGCGGTGGTGAGGTAATGTATCGTTGCTGATCTGTGCTCTGCATGCAGTACGACTACCTGATGCACGCCATGCTGGGCCTAGCCGGCTCACACCTCGGTATTCACGGCACCGACTATTCCTCCCGTGCACTGTTCCACCGCGTCAAAGCCATCCGCCTTTTGAACCAGGCGCTGAGCACCCCGGCAGCGTCCGTCGCCGAAGCAGACGCCCGGTTCGCCGCCACCTTTGCCTTGGCCTGGCAAGCCTCGTGCATGTCGGAGGGCATGACCGAGTTCCTGCTCATGATAAAAGGTTGCCACATCATTCGCAATGCGTCCCTGCTACGCTACAAAGACTCGCTTTTCAAGGCCTTCGCCCAGGATGGTTACGGCGAGAGCATCAGAAAAGTCATCGGAACCGCCCCGCTCACCCTCGCCCCGGACCAAGAGAACATCATCCGGGAGTTTCTCGAGTCTCTCCACGCCCTCGCTCCGCTCTGCAGGAGCCCGCTAGAGGTTAGGTTCCTGGCCGCGACCGAACGAGTAGTGAAGGTCGCAAGAGTTTCAGCAGCCCAAGGTCTGTCGTCGTTGGCTCCTCGATAGGCTCCCCATCTTGGTTCGCGAAGCCTCCGTTGCCCGAGCTGACATCTGTGATTTAGCCTTTGCCCAGTTTTCGGAAAACTACGTCCTCATTTTCCTAGCGACAAAAGAGGAGTTCACCTCGTTCGTGAATCCCGATCACTATCCGGCCCAGCTCCTCCTCATCCACTTCGTACTCATCGAGTTCCAAATTGGCTACCTCGCCCTCGGCGAGGCCGGCCATCGCTTCGCCTTCCGCAGGAAATCGTGCATCGCGTGGATGAACCATCTCGCCGCTCGGCTGCCTGAGGAGTACAGAAAGTACGCCGAGTGGCCCATGAAGTATGTTCGGACCCTGCAGGCCGGTTGAAAGGTGCCTCTCCATGCCAAGTTCAGGGGAAACCCTTCGTCGATAAGACGCGAGGGACGCCCCTTCAATCACCACGACCACGAGGTCCGCTCGGTCCAACCCCCCTCACCATCTTTTCTTGCGTGCTCTTGCGAGAGTCAAGTCGGTGCTCCGGGCGCCGAGACCACCTTGCCAGCAAGAGGCAGCACGCTGGGTGCTATCTCATGGTGCTGCGGGACGCAAGCGATGGCGATCGTTTAGTGGAAGCAGCAGCGGCAGCGGCAACAGGAGATTGAGTCATGCTCAAAGGGTACAATCACTTTTTTCCTCTCCGGTGGATTAGCTGCAAGCTCGGGGTTGTTGAGAGACTGACTTGCCCGGTCTAAGGTTGGGTGTAAATGTAAATACCCCCAGACGGTGGGTGTTTCGAAGGCGGAAAGCATGGACGGAAAGATATTGGAGAATTTTTTTTTTTGGGGGGGGGGGGGGGGGGAGGAGGGAAGGGGGGGGTTACTGGCTCCTATATGTCTCCGGAATGAAACCGTTGGTGTTGCGTGCAAACCCCCAACTCTTGTGTGATTGGACGGCTTCACCTCCAGTTTTGCGGAATCCGACGAATGCGACGGACACTGAGTTGGCTGTCATCTCGGAAACAAGTCTGGATCCTAAATGCATTTCGGTGCGTACATCAGTTTGTTGTGGGAAATAATTCCTATACACCTTTTCTCCATCAAACAAGTCAGTAAAAGCTTTTGGGAAGTGTGCCACCCAATCCGCTGTATTCGCGTACTACGTATGTACGGTACTGTACAAACTCTACTCGCAGAGTGATGGTGGTTGCTGCGGTGCGAGGATAACGTAGTGGAGTGGCTCGGCGCTCGGTTTGTTGTCTGCCCCTTTCTGCCCTTCATCGCCTTGCGTTCTTTCTACCTCTACCATGCCACACCACTTCCCACCACCACACTTCGGTGATTTTTCTATATATATTAGCTGGATTATTATGTCATATACAAGTCAACACCTGCGCACTCGGGTCACACTCACTCAAACAGCAAGTTGTTGACGATGGCTTATCCTACGCGCGCCAGCTTCGCGACGAGTTTCAAAGAGGCATTTCAGAAGGTTGGCTTCTAAGCACGCTGCAGAGTCAATTCCATGGATGGTGACGAACTTCGCGCTCGGATGGAGGGAACGGGTGAGTGATACCTCGAACCACAACACATTGATGATATTTCCTGTTTTGGCATGCTATATCTGCGCTAACCATCAACAGCCGACCTGGAACCCGTCAAAACCTGGGCCTCGGAGTTCTAATCGGCATTGCGGGAGCCACCGGCGCTGGCAAGACCTCGCTGCTATATACCATTCTGGAGCACCCGGAACTGCTGCCCTCCAGCAGTACCGAAGCAGCCACCGCGACGGTTTGCCGAGTTGCGCAGAACTACGATGATACCGACGGGCACGAGTTCCGAGCCGAAATCAAGTTCCGGCCCAGGAATGCGGTGGTAAAGGAGCTAAACCGAGCCTTGTCCGCTATGAAGGACAGAAAGGAATTTAGAAAGCATGAATTCGACGACGAGAATGGATGGATGCAGGCCATAAGAGGTTACCTACATCCTCTCCAAAAGCATCAACAAGATATGCGCCTTCCAGAACCTCGACGAGGGCGAGCTTGAGGACGGGTAGCACACCGTTGAGTCCATTCTCGAAAATAATGATCAGGCAGTGGACATTGTGAACCTTCTCGGGACGGAGGTGGCCATATGCTCCTCCGGCTTGGACAGCTTCGCTACAGAAGTTAAACCCTATCTGGATTCAACCCCGAAACTCCCGAGGGGATCATCGCTTGGCCTCTCATCGAGGAGGTCAGGATTTACGTCAAGTCGGAGATGCTGCGTCACGGCATTGTTCTGGTTTGGTTGACTTGCCGGGGTTATCTGACACGGTGAGTCACTGTTGGCGCTTTTTTAAATCTCAATAGTCCGTCTGACATTCGTTGCAGGCCGAAGGCCGCTCCGCTGTAGCAGAGAACTACTACCAGAAGCCGTCGGTCACGGCGATTGTCACCCCAGCAATTCGCGCCGTTGATGAGAAAACAGGCGTCAAGCTGATGGGCAGCTAGCAAGAGTTGCGAATGCAACTCGATGGCAAGTACAACAAGGACAGCTAGCGGCAAAGATGATGGCCAGACGGTCTGCTTTGATGAAGGACCAAGCAAAGCTGCGTACCCAGAGGAGGAATCTCTCCAATTCCGCAGCACAGCTTGATCGCGAACTGACCGCTCTTGAAAGCCGGAGAAAGTTCCGATGCATCGGAGGCCGCAATGTGTATGGAAAGAAGCGGATTCAGGCCGACTTTGCACATAAGTAGACAGCGTAAACTCACACAACTCGCGGCACAAGACAAGCAGAGATACGATGGCTCTGTTAGCATATTTCCCGTCTGCTCCGCAGCGTTTCGAGACCTGCTCAAGAACAAGAAGTCCATGGCTGGGTTCCCATCGAAACTGTACACTGGCGTTCCGAGACTGCGCCAGTGGCTAGGAGAGGTAGTTTTGATCTACCGCGAGCACCATCTTGACTCGATCGTACGGGGGCTGCAGAGGCTGTATGATGGGCTCAAGAGCTGGTCCGACGACAACAGCGGTGGAATTGTGAAGCTCTCCCGGGGGGGGGGAGACGAGTGCCATGCTACAGTCCGGCCATGACAAATATTGCGAGGTATTGCCGGCTAGGAAGGTCTCATTGAAAGGATTTCTCTCACTAACATCATGTTCTCTTCCATCAACTCGGAGCAGATTTTGTTCGTTGCGCTGACGAGATCAGAACATGCAATCCTCTTGGCAACAAGACGAGAGGCTTGCTTCATGCACATCCATGGCCGTCCAGGCTGGCAGCCGATGGGTGTACATACATATAAGTTCCCCGATGACCCGAACTCAACCAACCACGAAGATGGCCTGGGTCACATATAAGGCAATTCTCAAGGCAAATGGCGGTCCTTTCCAGAGCAAGGGGACTGGGCGGAGAAGTGCTTCGCCGAGATCCGCTCGCTCATCGGTGACGCTGCTCCAGACATTCTCCCATTCTTTGAACCCCACCAGAGAAGATCTCCTAAACATCAACACCGAGCTCTGCGAGAGCATATCCTCGTCAGTCAAGTCATTATCAGATGGCGCCTCGCAAATTCATCTCTTGTTTATCGGCTCGCTCCGTACCGGCCTGGGCCGCATGGAGGCTGCCTACCAGCAGCGTGCGGGCGACCACACTGCGCTGATTGAGAGGCTCCGGCTGTAGAAGAAGGTCAAGACGGGCACGCTGGCCTGGGCTGCTGTCTGGAAGGTTCCCCCCGCCGTGGAGCCCGAAGCTGCTGCTGCTGCTGCTGCTGCTTGTGCCCGTGGTGAGGGCGATAGCAAGGTGAAGGGAGCGGTCGGGGTAGGAGGAGGCTGCTTTGAGATCCCGGAGGAGTATGTGGAGGTTGTAAACGAAGATGAAAAGGATGGATGAAGGCGGCGGGGAGGATGGGGAGGAGGATGGGGAGAGGATGAGGAAGACAGCGGGATGAGCAGTGATACGGCGGATGCGGACTGGTATCCGGACTCGGGTATGGAGGACACACTGGCTCGAGCGGATTGCTCGCGAGGTTTCTTTTTGCTTCAACTCTTCGCGCAAGGACAGGGTCAGGAATTCATAACTTAATAGGAGCTCGACAATCCGTCCGTTATTAGACGTCCGCAATGTCCGAAAAATTAAATCCTACAATCAAAAATTAAATCCTACAATAGTTAGCAGATCTCTTGTCTCGTAAATTAAAATGGCGAAGGAGCGTCCTCCTGGATCTAGCAAAGGCTCGACTTGAAACGTTACGAGACTTGAAGCTCTCTGTTGCCATTTCCTCGAGAGTTGGGGGGCCAGCTTGAATTCGGGTAAGATGGGACGAGAAATAATTAATTGATCGATAAAATCGGGATAATTTGATGATAACCGTGGAAGGGCGTCGCTACGTTTCTCGACCGTTCGACTGGTCATTCCCAACATCATCGTCCCCGGCTCTTGTTCCGCAGACCAGTCCAGCCACGTTGCACAAACATCTCGACATCGGGCCCCGCTTTTGCCTCGACAAATGACGGCGTCGCGATCCGTAAAGATCTTCCACAGGCCCGGGGATCTCATCCCAAGTCATCTTCAGTGGACGAATGGCACGGACTTGTCCACGATGTGCGCACTGACGCTGCCGTGCTTCAAAGCCCCGTTTTCAAACACCCTGTGCCTCGCAAACAAACCCTCCGCTTGGCATCAAAACCTAAGTTCATTGGATTCCTTTCTCCACGGAGTTTAGTCATATCAGTCGATTGCGGCTCAAGTGAGGTGGGCCGTCCCGGCACGGAGCGGTTCTGGCTCCCTTGTTCGGTCGCGATACAACTACGTAACATGCTCCGGTGCTGAGATCGGGCCTGAGCAAGTTTGAGACCAAGACAGTCCAAACGGGGCTCGGCGTGGGACGGCCGCAAAGGGAAACCAAACCCACACCGAAGATTCCGGGAGGGTGGTCCCTCCCCAGTCGAGAACCAAGTCGACTCCCGGAAAACGAATCGCTCCACGATTGTTTTGGGGGGGGGGGGGGGTGGCCGGTGGTGGGGACGCTTCGTGTGGCGACAACCGCGCTCACCGAAATCCTTCTCTGGTACCAGGATGTTGCACCAAACGCGGACCAATACACTACGAGGAGGTATGGGTACGGTAAGGTTAGACCAACGCAAGACAACTACGTAGTAAGTTGTAGGGAAGAGCCGTCGCCACTTTCGCCATCTCTACCCCGGATTTTCTCCACACCGCATTAGTGCAGTGTAGCCTCCAAAGTGAGAACTAGTGTAGACAGCGCTAACTCCCAATTCAGGGGACCTGCGCCGTTTATGCCCGCCTCCCATGGCCCGCCTCCCACATCCCAAACATCCCACATGTCTCCCGCCGCGGAAAGAGGGCGGGCACTGGCACGTGCAAGATCATAACTACACTAACGGATGTGGTATTATGTGGAGACGAAAACAAGACGGCGGTCCGGGAGCACTCTGAGAGGTGCCGATGATGATGATGGGACAGGTTTGGCCCGGGTTTGGTTGGAATTCGTTCTTGTTAATCCTCTCACTCACCAGGAGGAGACGAAGACGCCACGAAGGTCCAACCGGTCCTTGTACCGAGCGGCATGGCCCGTTAGGACCGTACTTGTGTCATCTACAGACGCCCAAAGCACTACACCAGGGCTGCTTTTTTACAGGTTTCAAGAGTCTCTCCAAGGTCAGTGTTCACGAAACTCAGATCTCTTCTTCCCATACGCACTACCGTTTACGTCGAGTCATTTCCATCATCATGTTTTCCCCATCTTGTTTTTGGTGGTTCTGGGCGTCGTCATCAAGTCGTACTTGGAAAAACTTTGACCTCGTGTTGCTGTGGCGTTGTTGCCGCCAGCGTAGGTGTTGGTGCCCAACTTAGCGAGTCAGGATAGCTTCAACACTGGGTAGTGTAAATTAGGTGGGAAGCGCTAAGCGTGTTCATGTACTGTACATACATACAGTACAAGCACGTATGTACTGTACATACAAGGCTACAGGTCCAAATGGGGCGTGGGACTCCCGGGCTGTTGTTCCTGATCCCCCTCCATTCGCCCGTCTCGCATCCCGCATCCCTTCCCCCGTCCCTCCCTTCTCCCCTTCCTCCGAGCGAGGAAAGCCGGGCTCCCCCCGGATGGGGCTTCGGCGAATGCTTCTCGAAGCCTTCTGAATCAGGTATGGTTGATTTCGGGATATCTCGGAAAGTCCCCCCCTTCCCCGCCCCCGGGCACCGAGCACCGAGCGCACACCCGGCCATGGCCAATCGGGGGAGCCTCGGCCGGGCTTGTGGTGGCCCGGGCGGAGGCAAGGGGGTGGCGCCCTGGCCTCTGCCGATGCGGGGCCCGAGAAAGGCACCGACTCGTTGCGTTGCATTCCTGTGCAGCCCTTGCAGCAGAGAGAACCCAGTGGAACGGATATCTCCGGACTGGTTGCTAGTTCTGAGGGTTTGACCACTTCGTATACTCCGTACTTACTCTTAAGAACAGATCAGTGGCTCCGAAATTCCGGCCGACAACAAGACGCCAACGACGGCCGAGACGCCGGCAAAGATGAAGGCCCACGTGGCCATCTTCTGGCGGCGGCGCTCAGTCGAGGAGACGTATGCCGTCGGCTCGGGCTCGAGGCGCTGCAACAAGAGGAGAAAAATTTGCGCCGTCAATCAAGGACTGCCATGATCCATCGCCGGGAATCGTCGCTCTGCGTATCATCCCAGCGATCGAGATGGAGGGTGGGCAGATGAGGGCAGAACCAACCGTGTCTGTCTGTGCCTGTCTGTCGTTCTGGAGCAATTTCGTAGTGTATACAACTAATGCAGGACGTACGAAGTACAGTACTCAGACACCGTCATGATCGGGTAAACAAATTTCGCTAGTGGTCCAGATCCGGGTTTCTGGAGATTGCCAAGAGACAACCTGCTCGGGTGGCCATCCTTGTCAGCGGATCAGCATCATCGCTGACTTGCCTTTTCACTTTTTCGCCTTGGCAATTACGCATTGCGATCTGACCCAATGTCCCTCGCGATCAATCCGGTGGTGTAATGTGCGCTAGTGTACTTTTTGGCCTGCGGCTTTTCACCTGGATGGCGTCTTAAAAAACGGTGACCTCCCACATCAAGACCGCAAACTGGGGCGGATGATGTACTTGTACATACATACATACATTGACATCCAGTGCACAGCACTGCTCCCGCATTACAGCATTACCGCCAATAACCCGCCATGGATGTCTCAGTTGCTGTTTGTGAAGAGGCTGCTTCCTCTGGCTTGGTTGCGCTTCCGCGTAGCCGTGGTGCTACTCGGTACTCAGTGGTTCTTCTGTGGTTACGGAATAACTAGGTGCCTACTCCGTACATAAGGTAGCCCCAATGCGCTTGACCGGACCGAGACCATCGGCTCGGCCGAAGAATCACGGTCGCAAAGCCAGCCATTTGCCAACGTAACCTGAAATTGCCACTTGCGCAACAAGAGATTAAGTGGGGAATGAAAAAGAGAGAAAAAGAAATACTCTGTAGATATTGACGGATTGATCGAGCTTCGCACATGACGGAGGAGCTACTCCTCCATTACCCATCCATCACCCGCTAGTTGGTGGGGCTGTTGCCGTCATGCAAACTCGGGCGGGGACTCGTGTAGGTACACTAAGCATGTATGTACATGCATACAGTACCCCGTACCTGACACAATGTACACCTCCTCCAGGATAAATAATCCTAGTGCGATACATGCCCCACTTTTCTTCACCTTTTTGCAAGCCACTTACACAATCATCACACCATGTCACTCTCCTAATAATTTTCTATACAAAGGTACTTACAGATAAAATCCCTAGGTTAGGAGCTGAGTATAGTGGCTGGCTCGAAGCGCAGTTTTGAGCCCTATTGAGAATGTATGGCACTGGATGAAGGATTGGCTTGAACATCGCTACGATACTCAATCGCTGAGCCTTACAGGGCTTCGACTGGCTGTTCTGGAGGCGTGGGAGGCAGTGCCCCCTGAGTTTCTTCAGTGCCTGGCACACTCAATGCCCCGACGGCTTGTAAAGGTAATTGAAAACCAGGGGGGCAAGACTAGGTATTGATACTTTTATATTAAAGAAATTTGTATTGGGTTGGGTGTACCTGGACTTCTTGGCCACTTTTCTGATTTGCGTTAGTTGTGGGGCGTGTATCGCACTAGGATTATTTATCCTGGAGGAGGTGTATGCCCGGTAAATGCGAGGAGGTTCGAGGTAACCAAGCTTTGGGTCGCCTGCTGCGGGTCGCCTGCTGCGGGTCGCCTGCTGCGGGTCGCCTGCTGCGGGTCGCCTGCTGCGGGTCGCCTTCTTGCCAGGAACCAGGAAAATGGAAAAACGGAAATAGAGATCAAATATTCCCATTAACTATTCCATGATTTATTACTATTCCCGTCGATCCCAAGACGTTTTCGACAGAACGGAATCCGAACCATCGCATGACTGGCTGCATCCCCAAACGTTCTGTGTGATCCGTATCCGTACAGCATTTCCGTGCCCTACGCCCGTCTAACAACCGCGCTCGGCTTTCTTTCAGGAGCTGTTGAGGTTTGGTCCAATGAACGAAGCGCCTTTTTATCCTCGAGCCTTGATTGGCAGAGTATTCGTGTCCCGGCGATACGTCCCGGGCCAGGGCATCTGTTGCCAATCTGATGTCGCCCAGAACCCTACTCGCAACCACCTACGCTTGCTTCGCACCGCGACCTTAGTACAGCGGATGTGGAAGCCGGTATCGTGACTACCTAGCGTTAAGGTAAAGCGCTGCTTGAGCTGTGTGGCTGGCGTTCTGCTGGGCGCGAGCTGCCGCCAGTGCTGATTACGGAATAGTTAGTAATCACGACTTCCTTGCTTGATGGTCAGAATGATGTCTTAGACAAATGCACCGTCGCTGCAGGGGTATTCTTCCGCGAGTCATACATACACGCAGTGTACACGACTTTGGCCGGCCGCTTGTCTAACACAGCGGCCGTTTTGGTGGACGCGACCTGATGGCGGCACTCCCGATTTCTGGTGTTGTCATGTCCCCGCGTCAATGGAAGAAAACCTGGACCTGGTCCCCTCCCTGCTTATCTCCAGGAGCGCCTCTTCCTCCCAAAACGGCAATCCTGAACCCCTCGTCAGGATGCTTGCTTCCCAGAGTGGAAGCAGATCACGGCCTCGAATCTGAGACAAACGGCCAACGGGCAGGGCACACGCGATCAACTGCGTCAAGTGCCGTTCGGGGTAATTGGGCTGACGCTACACGACATTAGTGTAGATACCGACCTGTAGGAGAACGCTATGCACTCACACACGATCGCCGCGTCTGGAGGCTCTTCCAGCCTCCCATGATTGTCGAGTGACCCAGCGGGCTTGCAAGCCTAGCATCACCACCCCACACACATCCTTGCTCACCTCGGGGTCTCGGACATTTTCAGAAAGAGGCAGTTGCAGAGGGGGCCCCCCTTCCAAAACACACAAAAAACAACACCGAAGGAAAAAAAGACACACTGCACGAGTTGCCAGTGCAGCGTGCTCCGTACATACATTACATTGTGTGGTACGGTACAAGTATATGAAGGGAAAATCGTGTTACCTTGGCATGTAAGCACTACGCCGCAAAGTTGCTTCCCAACATCGTATCGAGATCGGATCGGATCGGCAAGTGTTCAGGTCTGCTCTGCAGGTGTACCTGCCTTGCCAACTCCCCCCGGCCAGGCACGTGTTCCAACGGGCGCCAACCAACTGCTAGTATGTATGAACTAACCTAACGTATCAGGCGGCGGGTTCCGGTCGGCCTGGCAGGCTTGCTGGCCGACGAAGTCGCTGCACGTTGTTACTGCTGGTAATTAGTCTGTCGAATGCCAAAGCCGCGTTGCAGCGGCCAACCAAGGAAACAAGACGCGATGACACCCAAAACCATTCCGGTACGTGGTGGCCAGGTGCTCTTTCGCCTACGGTAGGAGGGTCTAGACCTCTTCCCACCAACGAACGAAGCAGGTGTCGGCCGGATTCTGGCGCAGCAAGAATGCGGGTGTCTGATCAAACAGTCGGACGGCGGACGAATTCACGAATAACGATTGGGCGGGCTCCGTGAGATACGGTATGTAAGGTGCCTAATTACAACGAAGATAAGCCTGTACAGAAATACAGTATTTTGTATCCCGTGGACATACCTTCGCTATGCTACCCTGGAAACGGTGATCCTTCAGCAGCATTCAAGTCCTTCAGCGAGCCTCCTTTTTGCACCTTCCTTGTGTAGGTAGGTCCTTCTGCTCCGTGAACGTTCTCAGATCTACAAATGAGGGATATCCGTACCATGCTCTAGCAGACACCTCAAGCAGACACTTCAGTTGCTATGAGCCAATATCAGTAACCCGTATACACTCCAAGGTACACTTGGGCACATGATCATTGATCTCGCACTTCCATTTAATATTGTGGTCCATGAATACAGTGTGAAACATATACATTACATACACAAGGTGCCTTACCCATCGATAATCAGAGCATGGAACCTCGTATGGGCAGCGAGTGGCAACGAATGGGCGAGATTCTAAACCTGTCATCCAACATTGCGACATAATTAATCGTTCTTGAGGCGTGTATCGACCTTGCGGGTAGATTGAAATTTGTAGCAACATTCTCTTGACCGCCTGTTGCAACCTGGACTTCATTAAATAACCTCGTATCAGGTCCCAATGGAGAACCGGCCGAGAGAAAGCCTTCCCGGTGCAGTGGCAGTGGCTCAGTTCACCCCATTCCCTCCATCCCACTCCCATCTTTACAATCTTCTTCTATTCGAATCCAATTTCTTGTGCGTGATCTCAACTACCTAGCATGAGCGAGACCTCGAAAAGAAGAGACAGAAAGGAAAAAGAGGGGGGAGGACCAAAGGGAGAGTGGGTTCGGCGGCCACCCCTTGCCTTGTCTTTAATGCATCCCTTTGAAAACTGCTCTTTACCGTGGAGGCAACACGAACATGATAGCATGTAGTATTAATAACAAACAGCAAAGAACATGGCAAAAGATTTCCTACGGAAGGGAGGGTATGTACGCCTTGGAATGCCTTTCCGGTCACAAGCCGCATGAAGGAAATCTAGGTACCTAGGAGATACCAAGCCCATCAAAGAAAAACGAATCTCCGAGGTTTTTGGAGAGGGGGATCCTCGGTTTCGAACACGAGAACAAGACAGTACGCCGACGAAACGCGTGGTGTACCCAGCGGTTGATTTTGTCCTTGTGGTGGACTGGGCCCACCAGGGCTCCAGCCCTACCGAGGTTGCAGCCACCCACATCTTCCTGCAGGTTGGCTCTGGACGCCTCCGTCCTTCTTCCTACAGAACCATCGCCAACTACGTAGCAGAGATACAAAGATCGTCAGTTCTATCCGCGCATCTACCTGCAAGAGGTTATAAGCCCTCTACTAGAGGCTCCTACAGTTGGCTTCTTCTTTTCAACTGTAGCTACCCTAATAACAATAACCATTCGGCTCTGGAGGCTCCTATAGTCATTCGAATCCATTGGACTATAGCTACCTCTAACCTAAACCACCAAAACCAAAGCGGTTTAATCGCTAGCCAGAATTACGGCAACAGAACTAGTAAACCTATTAGCAAATTCATTAGTAAATTCATCTATAAATCAAGCTTCCTTCTGCTGCTTATTTCTTTATAGATTACTCTCCTTCTTTAGAACCTCTGCTAATCGCTTAAATCTATAGACTTCGGCCTTCGGTAGCTAGATTCTAAAGGTCCTAGTCATTTCCATCTACAAGAGTGACAACCAAGTTAAGATTCTATTAAGATTTTCTTCCTTCTATTAAGGAAATCATTAGAACTAATAATTCTATTAAGGAAACTACTAAATCTATTAAGATTTAGTAATTCTAACCTATAGAAGTTATTAAGCATAAGACCTATAAGCCCTTAAAGACATTTCCTTATATAAATAGGCCTATTACCTAAGGGTAAATGGTATTTACTATCTAAGAGAAATAGGCAAGGTAGTAAGACTCTAAAGGAAAGATTCTTTAGTAACTATCTATATAATAACTATAATATATCGTTAACTCCATTCGAGAACCCTATCCTTAGGGACAAAGAAGAAGATAATAAGGTAGAGATACTCCAGTAATAAGATATATAAGAGGAGGAATAACTTAGAGGAAATAATACCTAAACTAACTACTAAGACCTCCTATAATAGATAGTTACCCTATAGGAAGTAGCTAACTACTATTAGAGAGAGTAAGATATAATCTTTATAAAATACTTATAAACTATTTCTAATAATAATAATACTCCTATCCTTCTAGAAAAGAGGTCCTTTATACCTCTTCCTACCCTTAATAATAAGGATAATTTAGAAATATAGGATAGCTAACTACGGTTATTACTAGTACTATATAACCTCTTCTATTATCTCGAAACCGATGTCCCTAAGCTAGATAAGGATAATATTATCGCCTATAGTATATAGAAGGCGGACTAATCTGATATCTTCTAACTTATTATTATATCCTTAAGGAAGTTAGACATCTAGTTATATATAATATGTATTAGCTAGAACCTAGAAGTCGTTAATCCCTATACTATATACCTAAAGGTCTTCTAGGTACTCTAATATAGTATTATCTATATAACCCGGATGTTAGTTAAGGAGTATATAGGGATTAATCTATCTAAATTCGATACTATAGACTAGTATATTAATTAGCTCTATATTATCTATTAGTAACTATATAATATAGGCATTATCTTCCTATTAGTGGTAGAGATTTACTATATCCTAATATCTATTAAGGAGATCTATCCTAATCTATTTTAACAGAATATTCGGAAGATAGAAGATAAATCCCTTACTTAGGAGGACCTTATTAGGGATATAACTAAGACCTATATTAACCGGGATATAAGGAGGAACCTAATTAATATTAATATTACTAACGCTAATAATAATAATAGTAAGAAGATAGATAATTACTCTACCCTACTATCTAATAGGAAGAAGTTATCTTACCCTAGGATCAAGTGCTAGGACTATAATAAATGTTTCTATAACGAAGTTAAGCATTACAAGTATAGCTTATATTATAATCCTAAGAATGTCTATTAGGGTTATAACCTAGAGAAGGCACTAGATACCTAGCTAAAGAAAGCTTACTACCTAGCTAAGAAGAATATACCATTATCTATAATAATATTATATTTAAATTTAGGGGTTATAAATCCGGTAATATCTACTATATATAGTATCTTCTATTCTACTAACTTTATATCTATTTAACTATCCTTATTACTATAACCGATGGTATCGTCTTTCCTATTAACTTCTAGAACCTAATAGCAAGCGGTTAACGTAATCAGAGATATTATCTATTATGACTTAGCTATAGCTAATATAGTTTTTAACGACATCAAGTGGTTTACTAAGCTCTACCGTCTACCTAAACCAAGGGTATATCTCTCCTTATCTAGCGATGTCACTAAAGCTAAGG
Source organism: Thermothelomyces heterothallicus (assembly GCF_042370625.1). Classification (NCBI taxonomy): domain Eukaryota; kingdom Fungi; phylum Ascomycota; class Sordariomycetes; order Sordariales; family Chaetomiaceae; genus Thermothelomyces; species Thermothelomyces heterothallicus. Next base: position 255,044 of record NW_027192587.1, on the reverse strand, counting down.
AGATAGGTATCGTTACCTACTAGATAGTTCTTTAAAATAGTACAATAGCTATAGTTAAAATCCGAGAGGTACTCTATAATCCTATATCCCTAGCCAATTTGATTAGTGCTAGGAAACTAATTAACGACAATATCTTCTAGAACTAGGTAGATCATACCCTATATATAGGTAAATCTAGCCAGGTTATCACTAAACTTAAACAACTTAGCGATATCTTCGTTATCTATAATACTAAACTAACTATACTAGCTACTACTATTACTAAGGCACCTACCTTAGGTAGAGCTATCTTTGCTTCTATTAACTACTATATTATATATTACCGCCTAATATATACAGGTAAGGCTACTATTAAAGCCGCCTATAAAGATGCTAGTATCGACCTAACTAATAAGGATACTAATAGCTTCTACGAACCTTGTATTATAGGGAAGGTAACAGATAAACTAGGTAAATGTACCTTAACCTAGGCGATAAGACTATTCCACTTTGTCTATATAGACGTCGTTACCTATAAGACTCCTAGCTACCTAGATTATAAGTATAGCCTCTATATTATTAACGTCTAGTTAAACTACTACTAGGTTAAATTCGGCCGTACCAAGTTAGATATATTCGATAGGCTAAAGGACTAGATTATCTAGATATATAACTAAACAGGTAGATATATCTAGATGCTTAGACTTAATGGCGGTATAGAATTTAGCCAATCTAGCAAGGACTTCTATAATAGTAAACTAGCTATATTTATAGACGCCAAAGGTATTACTATCTTAAAGACTACTCCTTCGAGTCCCTAGCAAAACGGTAAAGCTAAACGTACGGCTATAGACATTATCCGGAAGGCTAGAACTATAATAATTGCTTACTAAATCCTAGAATTCCTTTAGCCGTTTATCGTTAACACTATAGTTATTATCACTAACCTCCTTCTAACCAAGGCTAACCTAGGTAATAAGAGTCCCTATAAGCTATTTATAACTATATTTAATATACTAGAGGAGGCTCGTAAGCCGTATATCCGATACCTATATACCTACTTCTACTATATATATTATTATATCAAACCAGATAAACGTAACAAGGCTAATAAGTTCGGTCTACAAGTAGAGAAGGGGAGACTTATCAGATATATAGACATCTACGGCAAGATCTACTAGGTTTAGAACCTACAGACTAGAGCTATCGTTAGGGTTAGCGCTATCAAGTTTAACGAGGGAGACGACTACCATAAGGATAAGGATATTAATCCTCCTAAGTATAAAGTAGTATTTACGGACATTACTGTCGAAGAAGATAAAAGCTCCCTAGAACTCTACTATATAGTTACCTTCTAGCTACCAAAAGATCTTCGAACTTAGCCAAGTCCGTTAGTAACTACTAACTTAAAACTAGTATCCTAATCTTCCTTAGGATTAACTAGTATATTAAATATAAACTATAGGGTAGAGATACCCCTATCTATCTAATAAGATCTTATAGCTTAGAAGTAGCTAGAAACGCTAGTTTAACCGGCAAATCAACTAGAAATGCCGATACCATAGTCAATTCTATCTCCTATACTAACGACTAAAGATTAGGATAAATTCGTCTCTTTCGTAGATAAGGGCATCTAAGAAATCTAATAAGAAGAAGTCCCTATACTACGTGACTACCTGCTAGCATTATATACTACCTACTCCCTATAGATAGAAGAAGTAATAGGGGGAGGGAGGCTAATAGAGGGGGGGAGGCTATAGAGATAACGGACATCCCGTTTTAGGGATATATCCTAGTCTAGCTTCTATATAAAACTAAATAAAGGGAAGCTTCCTAGTTAGTTCCTTACCTACTACTTAGATAACTAAAGGCTAGCCGAATCCGTTATCTTTATAGCTACCCCTATTAGCGTTAAATATGATATATCTGTTAGCTAGAATCTATTAGTTCTAAAGAACTATTACGAAGCTAGACATAAAGCTAACTTCAAAGATTGGTAGCTCTTAGCGATAATTAAATAGGACTAAAGTCTTTAGGAAAAGGAAGTCTATAAACTTGTTAATAAATGCCCTAGTATATACGTCTTACCTAATAAGTAGGTATATAATGAAAAGATTAATCTATCTACTAGCTAGAAGACTACCTAGGCTAGATAGGTTATCTATAGTAACTTTGACAAAGGATCCTAGAAATCTTAAGACATATATACTATAATCGTTAATAGTATAATAGTTAAGATCTTCTTTACTATCGTTATAGTTAAAGATCTAGAGTACTTATAATTTAACTTCAAAACTATATTCCTTAACGTACTAATTCCGGATAGAATAGAATACTATATCGAACTACCCCCTAGATTAGATAAGCTATCTAGTAAAGTCTATAGACTAAAGAAGGCACTCTATAGACTATATCAAAGTCTATTATACTAGTTCCTAGTAATTAAACTAGTACTTAAAGAACTTAGATTCGAATTAATCCCTTCTAACCTCTATCTCTTTCGCTATAGAGATATAAGTATACTACTTATCCTATACGTTGACGACCTTCTTATCGCTATAAAAGATAGCTCTACCATTAACGGAATTCGTAACCGTCTAAAGGATAGATATAGCCTCAAGGAGCTTAGCAAAGTTAAACGATTCCTTAGACTAGATATCTTACAGGATAAGGTAAATAGGAAGATCTTCCTATTATAGGAGACATATATTACCACTTTACTATATAAATACAGAATAGAAGGTATCAATCTAGCTAAGACTCCCTAGCGTTCGAAGTTCGAACTACTATATATCTAGAGTAAACTAGAAGACAAGAAGGATTAGTATTCTACCCGGACTAGCTAACTAAACTAGCTAGCCTATAATACCCAGATCGATATTATATATACTATCTCCTATCTCTATAAAGCTAATAACGGCCTATTATAGGAGCATCTAGACGCTCTTTAGTATCTATATCACTACTTGGCTAGTACCTATTCCTACGGTATTAAACTTAGTAGTAATATAAAGATTAATAACTTGAAATTAACTACCTTTATAGACGCCTCCTAGGTAGATAACCCCCTATATTAATATTCTATAGGTGCCTATATTATCTTTCTAGCTAGTAGACTAGTACTATAGAAAACGAAGAAGCAGACGTTCGTTATACTTAGTACTACCAAAGCAGAGTTTACCAACCTTACTCCGACTATATATTTATTATAGTAGGTTAGCCAAATCCTATAGGAATATAGCTATCTATAGCTAACTATACTAATTATCTTTACTAATAGTAAAAACGTATATATTAATATAATAAACCCGTTAAATATTAGACATATATAGGCTATTAATATTTGGTATAAGTAGATCATCAAGAGGTATAAGGAAGGCCATTTTATACTAAAGTATATAGCTAGTACTAAGATAGCTATAGATAGGCTAACCAAGCCACTAGAAAGAGAGAAACATACCCACTTCTTACAGTTACTAGGGATAACGGAAAGACACGTCCCCTAGGCGATTTGAGCCGTAGTAGGCAGATAGGACTAATAGATAACTACCTCAATTTGTATCTAGACTACTGCTTTAGGTAGAAGGATCAGGCAGCGATGTGGCTGTCTGTGGGGGGGTATGGTAGACTAGGCCCACCAGGGCTCCAGCCCTACCGAGGTTACAGCCACCTATATCTTCCTGCAGGTTGGCTCTGGACGCCTCCGTCCTTCTTCCTACAGAACCATCGCCAACTACGTAGCAGAGATACGAAGATCGTCAGTTCTATCCGCGCATCCACCTGCAAGAGTCCTCGTTCACCCGTGTGAGATAATTATTCTGGAGAGGAAGAGGAATTAAGTAACTCGTAAGTACCTTATGATTTACTGTAGCGGGGGATAGGCAGCAGATATTACCGTCCCCAGTGTCACTCAGGAGGCAAAAGGGAAAAACGGGGGTTCATGATGAATCTAGCAGCGGCAGCGGCAGCGAGCAGCACGGAAATCGGCCAACCATCACCACCCGTCCACTTGGAAAACAAACGGACGGTGTGTCTTTGGTCAATTGCGGGGGAGGGAAGACATGACTGTAAACGTGGGCGCTGTTGGGACGAACCATCAGGACGAAGGAGGGGGAGGGGCAACAGCGGCGCTTGGCCTCAAGCACATAATCTAGTATTTCTTCTTCTGCACCCCCGGTCAACCTCGCGTGCGCTCGTCACTAGTCGTCATTACCAAGGATGCAACACGCAGGACACCACCGGGACTTAATTTTAAATCTTTTTCTATTGTTTCTGGCTGACTTTTGCTGGCTTTCAATTTTTTTTTCTTCCGCATTGCAACTGCGACAGCTAGAAAAGCAGGCAGGCAGGCAGGCAGTTTGCTAAGTTGATGCCACTGATGTCTTCCCGGAACCAACCCCCACTCACCACCAAACCCACTTCTCTGTCAACTCTTTTTATCCGATCCGTTTTCTCCTCCCATCAACAAGGTAGGTCAGGTCCAGCACACCCCGCTCCGGAACACCCCGCCAACCCCGCCCACCAACCCTTCGCACACAAAACGTGCAAAAGTAGGTATCAAGGAGAAAAATAAATAATGGGAGCAGCCATTTCTCGCGGTTGCCCGCTGGCGCCGCCCGGCCCTAGTAGAGTACACCCCTATTCTTGCTAAGGTGCAGAAACAAAATGCAAACCGTGGTATCATTTGAGACCAGAAAACGCCGCTGAATGAGGAAAACGAGAGAGCAAGGTAATTAATGCAAACAAGGGACCATAACCGCCTAGGCAGCTCCAAAACGCCAGCCGGTTGATGCACCATGTTGGGAATCATTGGCCATGTGAAATAAACGGGCCAAGACGAGTGGCAGAGACGTCTGTCTGCCTGACGAGGCAAATGCCTCTCTGGGTATCGTGTAATGCCGGTCGAATGTATGCGATGGTGGTATGCGTAGGATGTATCAAGTGTGTTACCACGCTTGCGCATAGCCGGCAAACGGGTTCTGGAAGTATTTATCCCAGCTGTTGGGATCGGTGTCCACCTCTTTGTCTTTCTTCATATACGGCCTCTCAGGGTATTGCTTTAGGTTGGGAACATCGGTTGACGTGTGCCTGCGCTTGAGCACAGCGTTGGCCGTCGACGTCTTTTGGGACCGCTCTCGGAGGAGATTCCGTCGCAGCGACTCGGTCAGCTCAGTGGCGAGCATATTCCGCCGTGTCGTGCGCGGCGAGAGCGCAGCTTGGTGATGCATGCCTGTGGCAGTGACGTTGATGGGCTGGGCGCCAGATCGAGGAATCTCATTGATGGGACGCATCGGCGGGGCGCGTGAAGAACCCCTCTTCATCATCAGGGGAGCCTCATCCGAGTCATTGGGTGAGGCGACCAGAGATGGGCCGTTAAGGGAAGCCCTGGTCCGCGGGAGAGCCGAGGTGGACTGCGACGCCACGTTGCCCAGCCGCTGAGCGCGGTTGTTGTTGGCGGCGAGCATGAGGGTGATCAGCGACCGCCGGGACGGCAAGTTCGCGGTCGAATCGATGCGTCGGAACTGAAGCTTCTCTTCGCCAATTGAGCTGCCGCTCTCCTCAGCAGATTCCTCCTCCCACTCTTCATCGTCATCGTCGATAGCGCTCTCGTCCAGGTAGTCATCCTCGGTGTCGCTGATGGCGGAGGACGTATAAGTCTGCGTCACGACTTCATTGTTGAACGAAGCAACCTTCTTTTGCCCGTTATTTGCTGTGACGGCTCGTTCAAGTTGTTGGGCAGGCCGGGGCGAGTCGTCGCCAGATGACCCTCCGAGCTGGAACATCTTGCCCCTCGGCTGAGCGGCGATCCCCCTCGGCTCAACATCGCGGTTCTTGAAAGACTCCTCGTCCGAGCCTGATGACCCACCGAGCGCGAATTTTGCCTGCTGCTTCTTTGGCAGAACCACCTTGGGAGCCGGGGCATCGGTGGGTTGAGGGATGGCGCAGGGAGACGGAGCCTTGGATGCCGGCAGGCTGGTGGTGCGGCTAATGGGGGCCTGAGATGGCGAGAAGCCTCGGGTAACAATGGTGCGAGGCTGCGCCTCCTGCCCCGGCTCCGCGGTTTGCTCGGCTGGAGCGGGCTGGGCCGAGGTGGCCTGGGGGGTTTCGCACCGCACAGTGTTGGTCGAGCCTGATTGCTCAGGTTTCGTCGTCTTGTTCTCCTCGGTTGACAGGGAGCGGGGAAGGTTGGGAAGTGGCACGCTGAGTGGCGACTTGGTCTCCATGATGGACACAACCATCTTCTCAAGCTCATCCGATGTGATGTGGCGTTCCTTCCCACGACTCCGACTGCTGGCGCATGAATCCTGTCTCTGTATCCTCGGCCGTACAATGTCGACGGGTGTGGTCTCTGCGTTCAGATCAACCGCCTCCTCGTCGGCAACCGATTCAACACTGCCAGACAGCTGCGGAAGGTCCTCGACTGCCGTCTCGCGAGGATATTGAATGTCCCGGGGTTGGCTGGTAGCGCACGACGACATAAGCATCTCTTCACCCTCACAGCAAAAGGTCTCACGGTTCCATAGGCGCCAGCTCAGATTCTCAAGCCTTCTCCCCTGAGCGACTGAGTCACGACACCTTGCGAAAACTATTGTTTTCTGATTAGCAATGCGCGGCTGTGGGCGCGTTGGACTTAAACTTACCCGTCCACATGCTGAAAAGATTTGCTGGGTTGGTCGTGTCAACCTTATGGATCACATTTGCGTCCACTTGGAGGACGGGAGCCTCCAAAGACATGGGCATGGTGGTCGGGTACTGCTCGTGCTGAGCAGATGCTGAGCCGGGTTGAGAGGAAAATGCGATGGTTGTCCTCGATGTTTCGGGAGCCACGGTTACTCGCCAGCTGCCGCTATTCTTGTTGGCGTGTGTTGCGGTATTGCTGGGGCACAGTTGGCTCGATTCTGTGACCTGCTCGACACCGACAGCACAATCGGTTGAGCTGTCGACTTCGCGTATGGGCGAAAGATGTGACAGTCGTGTTTCGTCTGAGTGCAGATGTTCTTCGGATTTTTCCCGTCGTCCCTTTTTGAGGTAGCCTGAAACTAGTCGTCGTGGCCGCGATCTCCCGACTCGTCGTTGAGCAGGGCGTATTGGGTGTAATGCCTTGCCGGCTTGTCCGTGCTGGACTTCCCGCTTCTCAGCTAGGTGAGCGCGTACTGTGATCGGTCAATTACCGTGTCGAAACGGCGGAGTGTTTGGTGACTTGACGAGTGGGAAGGAAGGGGAGCGTGGTGGGGAGCGGATGCGAAGTTCGTGTATAAAAGAGAATTTGTCGGGGCGCCGAGGAGTGGGCCAAGGCATAGGATGTGTGGATTCGTTGCGCGGTGAATAAAAGCAATTAACTACCAGTCCAGGGCAGGTACCCACGACCTCCGCCCCCTGGTCGGTCTCAGTTCCCGGTACCGGTACAATCCTTCACAAGTCCCCGGCGTACCCAGCCAGGGGCGCCGAGAGGAGGGATTGGTGGCAAAGGTGGGGTGGGATGGGAGCAGGGGCACAGAAGCCAAATGAACGTACCTGGCGCGGTACCACTCAAGGTCATGGCGGGGCACTGCGAGCTCTCGCGGGACTGAAAAAAAGAGACTATTGCCGAGTTAGGTTTTTTTGCTGATTGCAATGCAAATCACAAACTCGATCCAATGTCAATTGCACAAGATGCTGGCTGGTACGCGTTGTGTCGTTGAGCGAGCAGACACCGGGGTGACATGAAGGAGAGCCAGATTGAGGGACGAAGAGGGAGCCATCTCGCACGAACGGACCGAAAACCCTGGGGCCGACTCGGCCGTTTGGCTCTTACCTAAGAGGGCAACAAATTGTTACCCGATCAGTTCAGCGCATAAACTGACGCTAAACCTCTCAGGGTAGGGGATCGGTTACGCCTCTCCTCGGGTCACGGGGCCAGGTGAAAAGCTGAAAACGGCGTTTCCAGCCCCAAAACGCCAAACAAGCAGCGTCAGGGTGAACGGAACGGGGGACCAGTTTCCCGTCACCATACCCAAAAGGCGCGCCTTTGATCACCTCGAATTGGCAAGAGCGTGGCGCTTCCACGTGAAAGATCCGGGAAGCGATTCCGTCGTTACCTGGGGCGCATTTCCTGGGGTCGTGGTTCCAACCCTGTCCGGCCGCGGCAATCTCTTTCTCTCCCTCAGTCGCGCGTGTCTGCGCATCAGCGTATCTGCGTGCCTAAGGTGCCTGCGTACGTAGCATGTACCGTACATAGCTCCTTGTTGACTCCTGAACCCGTCATCGGCTTTTCCTCCTTGCTTTTTGATCCCGTCGTCATATGGTTCCCATTCCAAGGCTGGGAGCAAGAGTCAGCATCGATTGGGTGCTTTTCCTGAAACGGGGCGGCTTCCGAGAAGTCAGGTGCTCAGTTGAAAACCCAAACCCAATCCACTTCCCCGCAAATTGCCTCCTTCACTCGGGCCGGCCCAGGGCTTGGAAATTTGTGTCTCTTGTTGATCAGCCCGTGATCACAAGCGCATTTCCCGCTGCTTGTTTGCTCTGGCCCACGGTCTGTTTCCGGCCGGGGCGATGCGAGGCAATGACGCGCAGAGGATAACTAGCGACGAGCTTCATCGCTTAGTTACCTTCCACTCTGCCGCCGCCGCCCCCCTTTGTGACCTGGCTTAACGAATCGTTCAATTATACCGAGTGCACGAGAGTGCTGGGAGCTCTCAACTGCCGCCAGTGGGCGTATGAACTCCAGGGAAAAGTGAGAAGGCTACTTCTGCTGGTCAGCACGACCTCTGGGTCGAATCCACGGTTCGCCGCGGTCGTATCCTGCTGACACAGCTGGAATGGCCGGCGCCGAGTGGCCGATCGGAGCCCAGGCCAGTGTGTGTTTGACAAGTGACGATTTTCATCCCCGTTCCCGTCACCTCGCCCCGTGATCATGTTGTGTTGTCACAAACAGCCGAATTCAGATTGCCCGCGGCCAACGCCCAACGGCGCCCTGCTGCCGCTAGCCAACGTACACACTCTTCTACAAGTAAGTGTTGTGTCCTGTGCGCCCATGAGAGCATGCCATGATCGGCTCGATCGGCTCGATCGGCTCGCCCTGGCCGCCGCGCCTTGCTTTGTCTCTCTGGCTCCTCCAACGGGCCTCGCTCAGCCGCTCGGTCATGGTTTTGTCTCGCGAAAGGGGGCCTTCTCACATGACGCCTTTTGTGGCTGGCCCCGGCCATCCCACGCTGCGCATCCGACTACACTACACTACACTACACTAATCACCCCTTGTCAGAAGCCTCGAGCTCACCAGGGCCGCGGGAAAAGCTTCCGGTGTCCCTGAGCCTGATAATTGCTTAGCCCCTGCTCGCGGAAGCGCCCCCGGGCTTATTGGTGGTGTGATGACCACTGTCTCCTGCCCCTTTTGGGGCCACATCCCCCTTGTCGCTTACCGCAACAGGCCCCCCGGAAACCCCAGTTTTTCCCATCTGAATGGTTTGACGCGCTGGTTGCGACGCCATGGCTCTGGGACGACTCGAAGCTATTTTATCCTCTGGCGAAGGCAAGGGTGGGTCGGGGCGTTTCGCGAGAATGAGAGCCACGACGAGAGCTTTTGCGTCACCCTGAAATCCGTTGAAGGCGGCCCCGAGTTCGTTCTTCATCGTCCCCCAGGGCGAGTCTGCAAGACAACAACGCATTGCCGGGTTCATCAAAAGTGACGGCTCCGCAAGATGTGAGTTATCAGATTAACTAGCCAGATAGTTTGCATGAAGTGGCACTAGTTGCTCGCGATGAGAGTTAGTGTAGGTTTGCCTGCAATTTCCAGAGCGCCGGGACACACAGGGGATGAACAGCCTGGCCAGATCCTCTGCAGATCTCCCAGAGCTCATTTCCCGCACCTGACAGCAGGGCGTTTGCGCTCGCGTTTTGGCGCCTTGCTTGGTTGCGTGGTCTCTCGTCGTCAACGATCACCCGAGACTCCCTCTCATCAGGGCCCAATGCCACTCAGGCCCCCCCACGTCAAGCACCCCCTGTCGGACCCTGAACCTGTTCAACCACACCCCGTGGACTTGCCCTCGGTCACAGCAATCGGAAAGAGCCCAAAGGCGAGATGATGAATGCCCGTTCTCTGCACACAATGGTGTACTTCACTCGTGTAGTGTGTGATATTGGCCCGTACGGCTGCGTCAATCTCGGCACGTGGTTCTACGGAAGCGTCCCCCACCCCCCGAGGTTCAAGCAGCTGATCGTCTCCCCGTCCGAACAACATGGGCTCTCAGTTAACTGAGATCTCAGGGGCAGGTGAATCTCGCCCCGCCAGGGGCTTCTTCCGAGGATAGTGTACAGTTAAATCTGCAGATACCATGTGGGTAGGACAAAACGTTGAAAGAGGGAATTACACTCCCCGTCCCACCACATGTCCGCAGTGTGGTCTCAAAGGTAGATTGTCAGTTTTCTAACCCATCTTTCGACGGCGGCCGGCCAAACTGAGAAAAGCGACGACGGGACGAGAGGCCAAGCATCAAGAAAACCCCGCTAGCCAGGGAGTAAACACATCGAGCACGAGTCACGCCACAAATGAGTTCTAACTAACCTCTTGGTCCCGAGACGAGTAATCTCCATCAGGACGGGACCGACCCGACACTGCGGAGTCGGCCCCATGGGGGGGTTACACGACGCAAGTTGGAGCTGTACGGATTACATAGATACCCTTTATACCAGCGTAATGTAGGCCCCTTTTCCAACATGCAGCTGGTTTTCGTGGCCGCATCCTGCGTTGTGTCCTTTTCCGTCTCAGAAAGCTGGCCTACGGGTATTACTTAGCGAGTTTCAGGGCTGGTCGGTCCGGAGCCGATGTATGTACAGTACATACATACGGGGCTGATTCGGTCGCTGTGCCTCCTTCGAAAATCGCCCGGATTTGTGACATGTCCCAGGAAGAGCCAACAAACAATACGAAATACACGATATTGTACATACTGTAGTGTAGATGCCAAGTACTCTGCAGACCCAGCGCCTGTGAAACCCCCACAGCCCCCAGAGATGGCCCGTTTCCACGAGGGTGTGCCAATGCGGCTATCCTAAGAGCAAGGGTGCCGGAGGGACGTGCAAGCACCCTCGTTCCTCAGCGTCCGCCACGCTTTCGGGCCACAGGATGCACCGCATCAGCTGCGCTTCTTGCATTTCGTGTCTGTACGTGTCTACGGAATACACTGCGTGAGGATGTGGTGGGTTGGTGGGTGAGGCAGGACGCCGTGCGACCTCAAGGAAAGGGGGTGGGTAAAGTAATAACTATCAAGTAAGGGAGAAAGAAGGGGGGGCCTCTCCCGGCCGCCGCCGCGACTTTGCGAGCTTGAAGCTGACCGGCCCGCGCTGACCTCTCTGTGCAGGGCTCACGCGTTGCGTCAAACTGGCGCCTGCTTCGCTGGCCGTCGTCTTGGGGTTGCGGTTCTCTCACCAACATGACCGGCTTGTTTCGTGCAACATGTCGTACTCTGTATCTCATCCTCTTCGAATCGGACGGTAGGCTGCAAGGTTGCGTCGGACAACGGTGTCGGGGATCTGCGGGAATCTGCTGGCCTGCTGATAAAAAAAAATAAAAAAAAGCTCGTTGATACCACTTCCACGCATCTACTGTACGGCACAGGGGTTAACACAGAACCAACCGCACACGTTAGCTTGGATGAGATGGCCTTGACTATCGACCTGGCTTGGTCGTTTCTTGTGTGAGGTCCATGTGATTTCGTCGAGTCACTAGTTGTCCGTCGGTCACTCAATCAAGTCCGCCCTCTCTGCACCTCGCCAGCAGCTCAATGCGTATGTTAGCTGATCCGTGCTCGTAGTTAACAGGGCGCTGAGCTGCTAGTGAAGGCGAGCATTGCGCAGCACCTGCGTCTCAAGTCGGAGAGTTTCGGCAATGAAAAAAAACTGGCTCCACTTCGCTAAAAAAGAAAGAAAGAAAGAAAAAAAACCGGCGGTAGCCGTAACCGTTTTACGGGCGTCCATCAACGAGCTGCTTGCACGAATACTGGGAACCTAACGGAGAAACTCCAATTATGTTTCAACGCCTGCAAACGTCCATCACCAAATGAACAGCATTCTTTGTCCTCCAAGGTGAGATCCACTGAGTTTTCGCGTTGAAGAAACCCTTTTGTATAGCTCTATGCCTTACCGTATTGAAAACGTTCTATTGCGCAATAACGCCACTTGTGTGAGAGCTCCTAGAGTACTCTATACTGCCTTTTGGGCGGAGTGGAACAAGGTGAGTCGGTCGAGTGTCGGCATCCGCGCCAATCATCATCGCTCGAAATTGGTGCTGTCATCAGCCTTTGGTTATAGCGTTTGTTTACCTTAACCCTCGGTGTGAGCGTGGGGACCATGCTTGTAAGGCATGGTAGCGCATTGCATACCACACTACACACGACCTGCGCGCTAACGAAGGAGCGCCGAAACCTCACCGAACGGAGACCCAAATCCCTGAACGTTGGTTGCATTTTGGGCCGCGTCGAGAACGCCAAGCTCGACTCCCACCCCGCTTCGAACTTCGGTGGTGACCGAGCGAGCCACGGCCACGCCCGTGCTGCGTCCTTAATTGTGGAAAATTGAGGTGCTCGCCTTCGAACATTCCGCCATAGCTCCGTCGAGGCCCGAGGCCGCCAGCGCGGAAATTTATATCAGACAAGAATGTGTTTGAACAGGAGGTGAGCACCGTTCTGATGTTGAATCGACTCAATCCTGAACTCAGAACTAGGAGTGTTCCATATGCCCTCTCAAACAGGCCCGTGTCGTAACGACGGAGTTCCCGTATCCGAACTACGCAGTATTTCGTGCAACTACGTAGTAGCGTTCCTTTCCTACATGCGCAGCCTTGGTCGAGAACATGTACGTACAAAGTCCCCCGTACCGACATGGTTACGTGTGCATGTACGTACCTAATATACAGAGTTTATTTCTATTGCTACTCCCCGCAATCCCGTCCCGACGGTTATTCGTAGCGAAGTGTAACTCCGCACACAACGTGATCAAAAGCCCTGGTTTCCCATTGCATCGCAGGTGTTAAAAAAGGCGATGACATTTACCCGGCACGTGTGGGAAGAATAGATCCGTACTTTTTTTTCACCTCACCCCTGTTAGACGGGGGTTCGCTGGGTTTTCCAGAACATTGCGGAGCTGGAGCCCCGTTTTCCCGGCCGAATTATTTCCCTCGGCCTTTCATCTTCCTTGCTCATACCGGCGACGGCCCGACTCCCTCGTGGAAACGCATCTCCATCATTGGCCTCTAGTTTTGATTTTTTTTTTTTTTTGGGGGGGGGGGGGGGGGGGGGGGGGGGGGGGGGGGGGGGGCGCGGGCGCGGGCGCGGGTAAAGACTTTCCCGACCTCCTTCCTTCCTCCCTACCTCGATCCTGCTTTTCGACTGCATTTCTTCTTCAACCTTGGACAGCGCCAGGGGAAGTTGAGGGGCATTGTGAACTGTGATCCGTAGACTACATCCATTACTCCTGAGTACTGTGGCAGTATCTTTCTGGCTGGTAAAACATACCGTTCTTGATTGGATGTGGCTCATCCAGTGCGGTGATGGTTTGCGACCCGCTTTCCGCTTCTCCTGCATACACTAACTACGGATTACCTGAGGTACACAGTACGGGTACCTTTCACCTCAGTCAAACATCTCCAATCAAGAGACCGTATGCTGCAGTGATGCTGCAACAAGGACTGCTGTCAGCCATCCCCGCCCTGCGACTGACCAAATGCTTATGTCGATTGTTTTGCCTTCGCCTTATTGTAATTCTCTGTACTTAGTCTTGTCTCCGCTGAGGACTCCAAGCAGGCCCATTGGTTTCCTCCACTTGATCGAAGTGCCGAGAGGACTCGGCCTGCCACCTTGCTCCATCGTTCAGCCTTGTCATCGCCACTTATTAACTCGCTCTTAGTATAACTAGCACGTTGCGGTGCATCTACGCTAACGCTACACCAGGGACCCCAAAACACAACCTTTTCAAATGGTGCCGTCTCCTACTCCGCGCTCACCGCATGCTCACCGCTTTGCCGACTCCGCTTTTTTCGCGGAGCCGTGTCTCGGTGACGGGTGACCCTCATCCAACCGGAAAGATAGAACCGGCAAGAACAGAGAGAAGAAGAAAAATAACTCCCGCTGTTTCCTCCTCACCGCAGATTTCGTTGGAGCAACTGAGACCACAAAACTTGCGGCATGGTTTTTATTACAAGCTATTGCCAAACACGTAACTATCGTAACTACCAGGGCTCTCTCCACAGACCAAAGCCGAGGTCACCATGTGCCGGTTTGTTGAGGCGGGATTCTCGGCCAAGTTCGTTTCCTGCATCGCCTCGGTCCCGGGCGATCCCGGCTATCCATAGACGACAGGACGGAGGAGGCACGCACGGCAACTGTCACTTGACAACTCCACCTGATGATGGAAGCAACGGAGCATGAGGCAAGGCGAGATACCGCGTTTCATGGCAATGTTCGTCCCCTCTTCTCCATAGTTAGCCAGCGCCCTCGCGCGAGAGAAGCGCTAGCCTGCCCTGTCGGCTGACCGGATTCGTGTCAACAGCGAGGGGTAATTTTGATCACAGGTATAGATACGTGTACGACAACTCTGAATCCACACTCGAGACCTGCCGCGGAGAGAGCGACAAATAATGGGGCTTCTTCTGCGTATTAAATGAAATATAAAAACAAAGATATAAAGAAAGAAAGAAAGAAACAAAAAAATAAAATAAAAAACACTTTTATCATCTGCAGAGTCTCTGTTCTTCTTCCCTTGAGGTACGTAATGACCTTCCGTCCGTGGTGAATTACCGTTCCCACGAGAAATTTCGGGGCTTGGCATACGGGGTCATGGCAACCGTGGCATCGCCCGCAGCGCGCTGGGGTAGTATTGCCCTGAATCACTTGCGAGCCCGCCAGTCCGCTCAATGGAACGCTGACGGGTGTTCGTAAATCATCCCGTCAACTCTTGTCCCCGGTGCCGATCGACCGTTTTGAATTGAGTTGCGTACCACGGCTGTCGACAACGGAGAGAACAGCGGCTGTAAGAACCTTCGCTTCCGCAGCCCGCATAAGCGGTCCGGCAATTCGGCGCCGTTGCGACCGCTATTTTTTCCTGTCCAGCAGGTGCCTTTCGGCACTTGGCCATTTAGCCGCTACGGACGAAACGGTCACAGGTTCTTCGATATCTTCAGCCCTGTGTGGTTGATGCTTAAAATACTCTAGCTGCATGGCCTGACGTACATGCACATAGATACCTCCGTACAGTAATCCGTACATACATCCCTACGTACTTCACTCTCTCTCTCATGGGGAGATCCCACGGCCAATCATCTCTCGGCCCGCGAGACACGGGAAGTCGGATGGGTGCCCTCCTACCCGCCCAACAGATATGCTCGACATTGATGGATGAAACGGACCAAGTGAATTTTCTCTTCAGTCGGTGGGCGAGGAGGGAGGGTTACAGCAACACTCAGCCTTTCCATCGTCTCGGGGTCCAGAGTGGTCAAAATTCCGGAAAATACAAAAAAAGGTGTTAGTATTCATCTAAGACGCTGGACCCTGAACCGGTCGCTACAGCGAATGCCGCGTGTAAAAATGCGTTAGTTGAGGGTGTGGTCACTGGACCGACAGCTGGCCAGAATCCTGGATCGTGACCTCAACGATCGATCACAAGCCTTCCCTCATTCCTTTACTCGAATTCAGTCGCTTCCACACGCACACTCACACACACACACGCTTTCATTTTCCCCAGATTTTCGGCTGCCGATCCGCCCTCGGCACGGACGGGCGGGCGGACGGGGCAAGAGATGAGGAGGGAAGGAAGGTATTGCCTGCGAGTCGTTCGGTGTTTGCCGATCCGTTCGTCCTTCGCCACTTTGCCGCGCCACTTAGCAGACGACGGTCATGTGCGTACATACCACTTTTTTTTTTTTTTTTCTTTTTTTTCGCATGGCTTGATTGTTGTATTGTTGTAGGGATGCCAGCAACAGCAACAACATCCCTTTCCGCCGACAGCCTGCCAGAGAAAAACGTCGAGAGGCTTCCACACTACATGTTATCTGCTCGGCCGGTCAGTGCCTGATGAGGAAGCTACGAAACCTTGGGAGGCGGCGAGTCGAATAAGCGAGGCCGCTGCCACCGTGGTGCCACCGAGGCGGGCGCTCAGTCAAGTGACTCTTGTCCTTGCTTGTTGGCTTCCTTTGCCAGCCCCGGGCCTTGTGGCACGGTCAGACTCCGCTCGACCGCCCATTGCTGACGATGGCCGAGGATGGAATGCGGCAAATGCGTTATGCTCGCCCCCCATCAAACCATCTTTCCTATTTGCGAAGGGGTGTTGGATCGCATCGTCTATCCCGGGTGACGTTGGTGGGTGGGGGCGAAGCTGCGATGCGCAAATGCGCAAAGTACAGGACCTTTGGTGAGCATGGCTCGAAGTATCGCGGCTCTTGGACGAGGGTTCACTGCGCCGAACAAGAAGGATCCTCCGGCTGATGCCGTTCCTCAGCAACCTGGAACCTGGAGAAGTCGGGGAGTTACTCAGCAAGCTTGTCAGGAAGGCACCTTCCGTTGGACTTTTAACAGCGCTCCGGCAAGTGGCTAATGGTGGGGCTTCTGTCCCGCTACGGAAGTAAGCCTACGAACCTCTCTGTCACTGCCTTAAGTATCCCGCACAGTTATATCACCAAACAAGTTCGAATCAAGGAACAGAACAACAATATATGCACGACACTTCAGAAGCCAGGTAATTCACAGTCAGGGCAGATGTGTCAACCCCGCGTGTTACGACAGCTTGGATCGGTCAGGACCCGGTTCCGCCGAGGAAAAAGCAGGCAGAGACGACGGCAAGCCGCGTCCGATCGTGGTCCTCCCGTTCAAGATTCCTTGATGAGGCGCGATGCTGCAGGTGATCTCGTCCTCCAATTTTTGATCCTCTATATCATGATTGTATCATTTTAGCCGTATTTCTGTTTGTTTCTATTCTAATTTATTTTATCTCCTTTGTCGCCATGATCTCCGTTTCATTAGGTAGGTGAAAACGGAGCCTGGTGCAGGGCCGAGAGACCTCGGGATTCATGGAGTCTGCAGAGTCCAATGGCTATAGACAGACGGTGTCGCAAAAAGGGAATCGTAACACAAACAGGACCATGCGTCTATGATCAGCTGTCTACAGCACATCACGGTGGCGTCCTCTCGCCGTTGCCCGGAGAACAATCATGTGCAGAGGAGTACACCTGATTTGTTTCCTATTGCTGATGGTGCGTGTTTCTGTGGCCATTGCGGCTGGGCATCGACGGAGCGATACAAGACAGACAACAAAGCTGCAGTGCCATATCTTCGCCCGGGACCGTGCATCCCGACGGGGTGGCTGTCGATCTCGCATATCCTGATGACCGTATTCATCTGAGCCTCGGCGAGGGCGCTGTACAACCTCGGCGCAGGATTGTGCCAACGCTTTGAGAAGCTCGGCGATGTTCCGAGAGCATCCAGCTGGCCAAACACCAACTTCGTCTCTTGGATAACACGGCCAAGTCAAAAAGCCCGGCACGACTTTCCCGGTTGCGAGACTCTCGACATGAGCGTTGCCAGCTCACTTCGCCGTCACCGGTGGCACGCCTGTCACTCGTTGTCCCCATCCGTCAAAACCACCTCGGGCATGCTCGACTCCTGCCCCTTCGATGGCGGATGGAGAGTTGTTTAGACAGCCTGCAACTACCACTCCCTGGATGTTGAGCATAATAGTATCATCGTCATCATCGGCTCCCAGGAGTCGCATCCTCAGCGCGGAACTTTCACCTGCTTGCTTCCTTGCAATCCGTCTTTCCGATTCCTGCTCGCAAATCCGAGTTGGCTGTCGCCTCCTCTCCCGCTGCTCGATCTCAAGAGTCATCGTGGATACGAGAAGGGGTTACGGTTCAGAAACTGTTTCCAAGCTCTGCGCTGCACCACAGCAGAGGTTGCTGGCCTACCTACCTTGCGAGTTATAATCTTCGGTGTTGTACTTACAGGTACAAGCATGGCTCGCATCTGGCCAGCTCTGTCCGGGGAAGCGGCCGGCGCGATGATGGCGCTGCCGCCTCGGACCGTCCCTCTGTGCCCGCTTATCGACATTCTTTTTTCTTTTTCTTTCTTTCTTTCTTTCTTTCTTTCTTTCTTTCTTTCTTTCTTTCTTTCTTTCTTTCTTTCTTTCTTTCTTTCTTTCTTTCTTTCTTTCTTTTTTTTGAGTTTGCTCGGTGGTCAGACAAACAAGCTCAATGGCACCAGATCAAGCCACAGGGCTGCACGGTACCACGGTTGAACAAGCCAATGGGAAAAGTTCCGGAGGTGCAGGTGAGCAGTTCTCGGTGAGGCTTTGCCGCTGCCTTGCTTGCAGAACAGCCAATACTTAACGGTTGGGCCGTTTTCCGCGGGTTCTCTCCTCGGCTGTTATTTTCTTTTTGGATGCGTAAGGGACTGGAGAACACGGCGCAACTCTCGGGTCACCGACCAACACGTTCGCCAAGCGCTAACGGCACCTGGGTTGGGAGGTCGTGAACAAGTCGTTGTACGACGCCTTGAATTTCTCGGGTTTCACCCCAGCGTTGATTCCAGTTGGAACTAAACCTCTGTCTCTGGGAGGACATCGGGACAGCATCTCGTCACGTCCGCACCACGCAGGCGAGTTTGTCAGGAATGAAGCCTGGTTGGAGGAAAACATCTCGTGTTCCTGCACGCCGGGCGGGATCTGAAGCATTGGTGTCGTGTGGCTTCCCTTCAGACTGTTGACCGCTTCTTCCTCATCCCGTCTCAACTGGTCTCTGATGTCTCATTTCTTTATGTTTGGTTGGCTATGGTGTTCTCCAAAGGGCACCCGCCAGGAGCCAAGCAACGGCCGCCCGCCCGGGTACTGCAGGCTGACGATGAGGGCCCGTCCGTCGTCAGCGCAGGCTAAATTGTCCGGATAATAAATTAAAGTTCCCTGGGACGGCAGCCAATACATCGGGATACCAGCTGACGGGCAGATGGGAGAGAAGCTGCTCTCAGACTAACCAGAAAATCTGCGACTTTAGCCGGATGATCCGCTAAAAAAACAGAGCAGCAGCCTTTACCAAGTATGTCCTCCTACACTACTTACGAAGTCCCCTCTCCTTTACACAGGAGAAACCCCGACATCCAAGTTCTGGCTTTGCAGTCCGGATACAGGTGACGGTACGTATGTATAATACATACAGTACATGAATGGGCGGCGCTCGAGCCCTTGCGCCCATGGGACACTTTGGCACGGTCGCTAGGCCCGTTGAGCAGGACGCGGCAGGGCGCTTTCTCCCGGAGAAGAGCCGTTTTGTGGAGTTGATTTCTCCGTTGCAGGACGGGACGCCGGAGGGGGGAAGACCCTGCCGACAAGGCGCCCCCTTTCTCTCGCTTGTCAAATCGTGACTGGAACAAAAGTCACGGGCATGCCTGGTTCAAATCTCTTGACCAATGCTCTCTATCAAGTCACCAGAACAAAGTCTGCCGACATCGGCTCGGTTCCGCATCTCCACCCTGCGGTCGAAACCCCATATCCTGTACTTGATCGTGTGGTGCACGTACAGACCTCACCAAAGTCCACGGTCTTTGGCGGCGGCAGTCCCCCGCTGACTGGCTCTAAGCGAGCACCAGCTGACCGTCCAGCCGCATTGCCCCATCCCTCTCCCCACGCGCCGGGAAAGAGAGGGGGGGGGGGGAGGGGGGCCAAAGGGGCACCTTCACCCCACCCCTCACTTTAACTCACTCTCATCTCTGTTATCGTTTTCAGTCCCTGTCCCTTTTTCTCTGGTGGGCGGATTGTTGCACAATAACCGCCCACGCTTCTGGCTGATGCAACCCCGCCACCACCCCGAAATAGCGCCGCGGGCTTGGGCGTGTTTCGGGTGGGTTGTGTTTTGGGGTGGAAGGTTACTGTGTATGTCCTTTGTAGTCGGAGGGTTGAATCTGGATGGGTGTGTGGGTGACGGGAGTGTGTGACAAGGGGGAATGGTGGGGGTGGGGTTGGATAACACACTTACACTCCGGATTACTCCGTACGGCCCTCTTCCCGCCCTCGGGCCGCCCAATCAAGAATTGCTGAGAACAACCAGCAAAAGCCGTGAGTGAGTGCCAAGCACCCCGGCCCCGCGAAATACCACTTGTAGTCGTTAACTAGTTTATGGGCCGTGCCGCGTAAGGAGGTTGGAACTAGTGTACTGCTTGTAGCAGGGCCGTCTTTTGCCAAGTCTCATCAGGCTCTACTTGGTCGTCGAGCATGGAAAGATTTCTGCCGGTAGCTAAGAACCTTAAAACAAAATCTGTAGAGGCAGTTTGTTGACTACAGAAGAGTTTGGGGAAGCATTGATTAGGGCAGCTTCCAAAAAA
>NW_027192587.1:233478-234675 GCF_042370625.1 Thermothelomyces heterothallicus | reverse complement strand
GGGGGGGAGAGAATGCAGTGGGCGACAACCTTTGCCCTCACTCTCTCTCACCTCAACACCCGCCACGCCTCACCATCAATCCATCCACACACACGCACACACACACACACATACATCACATTCACCATCTTAACTAAGCACACAGGCTCCAGGTTCGTCTTCTTCGCTAAGTCCGGAATTTCCGACGTCCGCGCCCTGTGTCGCCTCTCGCTCTCAGTCAACCCGGCCCCCGCTTCCCCCTTCCCCCCCTCCCCCTTCTCTTACCCCGACCTCCCCGTGGGGGAGATGGCGTATGCGTGGATGACTGGTGTGATGTCCCATACCGTTCTTGCATGCTTTGCTGTACGCATGAGGTGAGCGGCGATTTTTTTTTTTCCCCCTTCTGCAGATGCACTCCGGCACTTGAAAGGGGGTTATGTTACATTGCTCCTGTTGGGGAGTTCCCTCGCCGTTTTCGACTTCACTCGCGGTCCCAAAAGAGAGAGAACGGGATATGAAGTGGGGGCAAGGTGTGAACGAGAGAGAGAGGGAGAGAGACCTAACGGAAAAACAAATGTTAAGGTTAAATATAAGAGTGGGTACTTTGTCTAAGTGAGTGAATCTACAGAGTCCCTACTAGTCCCAGTAGTCTGTGCGAGTGATTCATCAATTTAGATGATTCATTTATCCATCTAGCATCATGTTGCGGAGTGTATCGTAGCAGTCTGTTGTCTCCTTAAGGGGACCAGAGCGCACTACCGAGCAATGCGCAGTACCGTAGGTAGTATTACTCACATACATGCTCCCTACATCCATCCACACAGGCAGGTCCTCTCCCCCCAAACACATCTCCGCCCCACCACCACCACAACCACAACCCTCGACCGAACCGGTGAATCGGGCCGTTCGGGTCGCCTTGCCGGCCCGGCCCAGAGATGCGGGCGTGTTAATGATCAATTAACTCATTTCCAATGCGACAAAGTCACCGTAGGGCTCTCGAGGGGATGTCATGAGGGAGAGACATGTGAGGGTTGCGCTGGCGGCCGGGACGATCATCGGATCCCCCTTGCCTTGATCGGAGCGGGAGGAGGTCTCGCATCTTGAGATGGGCCATGGGCCTATGTCCCGACTCATAAATACGCAATTGGCTGCGAAGTACTTTGTTCTGTAGCGGTGGACTGCGGGGCCGGGCTGTCCTGCCTATTTTTTTTTTTTTTT
>NW_027192587.1:223587-233234 GCF_042370625.1 Thermothelomyces heterothallicus | reverse complement strand
GGGGGGCAGCGAATCTCGTCCCGTGAGACAAGCCCAGCCGGGCTGAGGTGAGAGGGACGCGGCGGGTTGCGGCGTGGCCGGGATCACGCGGTGCGATCTGAAACAGGAAAAGAGTCAATTGGTTGGATGGCGGCTGAGAAGGCCAGCCTCGTCAGAGGCTTCTGCGAGCGAGACCTAATAAGCAACCCCCGAGTCCGGCGTCAAGATGTACTTACTATACAGAGTACCTTTGAATCGCACTCCGCCAGTTCGTGAGATTGCCAAGATGCATTGTCATTTGAGGCAGAGAAAGGGGGGGAAGGGGTATGCCAGAATTCTGAACGTGAGTGAAGAGAGGACTCTGTTGAAACTGGGCTCCTGGAAGACGAACCACGCCAATTGACCTCGGTCGAGATTTTACGGCAGGGTACAGATCAGTAGGATCACTCTGGCAATGTCGTAGTAATTAGAGCTCCATATTTTCAGACGAAATGATGACTTGACCGGTAGATATTCGCATACAGTTATTAGCAGCTCAGGTACTCGTCGCCCACAAGAGAGGCTTGAGACAACGACCTGTTTGATGCCAGATATTCTGGAGAGTATGACAACCGACGCACATTGGTATATATCCTGACAAAGAAAACCCTAAAGTTCCCAGCTTCTCCCTCAATCCGCAAGACCTCGCACTCGAGGAGAGGGGCACGCCTCTGACCTGAAGGCTTACGGACATAAAAGTTCGTTGTCCAGGAGCGGCTTGTCTTGATCTCAGCAATTCCGATGCACAGATGGTTCTGCGCGGGCCCACCACATATGTTGCTGCCCTGAGCGAAAGGGCAGCTAGATCATCATTATCATCATTCTCCTTCAGCAGCCCCCTTTACCACAAAGATCCTCTTGTATCTCGTGGTGCTTATGGCAGGTGGCGCCACGCTATCGACCTAGATTCACGCTTCCTTGGATGTTGTAGGTCTGTGATGTGCAGAATCCCACCGCGTGGGACTTGTCTCGTCCCTTCTCACATTCACGGGCAGCCGAGGCAAGTTGGGCCAGAGGTCATTCGGTCTGTGTGCCTCGGTTTCATGCTCGTCCTCTTGCCGGACCAGCCCGGCGACGCAGCATGATCATGGCCTCACCCGAGGCATCAAACAGGGCCAGACTGTGCCTCTCATCCATACGCAGTGTTATGTTTGTCCCTCTGCTCGGTCGGGTGAAGTTCCGTGACAACGTATTCATAAACAACCTTCTAGGATGACGCGGCAATTACCTCGCATGTGTCCCGGTACATGCCACGAGAATTGGCAAAAGTATCGTCGCCCCTTCCCCGGATCGGTGATGCTAGTTTGGGGCCGACGAGGGATGTTTAGCGTGGACCCCGGGGCAGTTCAAGGCCTCTCTGTCTACACTACGGAAATGAACTCCTCCCACTCCAACCAACTCGGAGCGCACCTGCGTGGATGGTGCATTTCTTGGTAGGCCGTTGACATCCGTCCATGTCTACATCCGCATCCAATCTCAGATGCTGTAATCGACGTCAGAGAGGGGGTGTGTATGTACGAGGAGGCGTAGCGCACGGAGCTTTGTTGTTCAGGGCCTCGAGGTGGGCATGGGGAAGCGGGGTGTCCTCGGTGTTGGAAAGTGCGAAGCTTTCGCAGAGGATCTACGGGTCTGTATGTCAAGTTGCGTTTCCTTCAGTATGTCAAAGAGCGTTTTTTTCGGATTGCTGGCCTCGGGAGACGTTGGTGCTGTGCTTTCCCTCCTCCCTTCCCGAAGGTCACTGATGATCTCGTCATTCCTCCGTCGATGGACCTGCGGCGAGTTGCAGTGTGGTGCTGTGTAGCTGACGACATAGTCGGCTCTCAGGCGATATGGTGAGATTGGCAAGCCTTCGTGGCCCTCTCTCATCCTTCCATGTCCTTCGATGACCTCAACAATTCCTCCACGTGCCAGAGAAGCAACCAGCCCCGGAGGAGTGGGCTGCGGTCCATTTCAGGGGGAAGTGACGTAGGATCCAACGATCGGTCCAACGTCAACCCAACTACAACCGGTTCTCTGGAAATTGCGTCGGGGTCACTAGCGCAACGCCTGGTGGGCCAGGAACAACCACTTTGTTTCCCCTGTGCCATTCCCTGCTTCAACTCCTGGTTGAATATTAAGAAAAAAAATTAAAAAAAAGATAAAACAGATGAAATTGCAACGGGTAGCTGTCCCCCCTGCTGGAGCGACGAAACGGAGGAGCCGACGTCAGACGCTGAGGACTCGGACCACCGCCAGGCCATTCTCGGCTCTAGCGCAGCCAATGGCATCCAACAACCAAGCCGATGCTTTCCCAATATGGGAAGGCAAGCCCATGGCCGGTCCAAGTTGAGACTTTCTGCTTCGTTCTTCTGGAAGGAGCGTGCAAGAATAGCCATGGAATAAGCTCGGAGACAATACTGGACAGGGGTTGAAGTCCATGCACAGGAACCGGTGTCCGCCTCGGTGGAAAGCACGAGCGTTGCGCAGGCCCTGGCCAGCGCAGGGTATCGAAACTACTACGGAGTATAAGGCCGACCCAGCTCCACTGCACTAGTGGATCCCAGCGAACCGGGTCACGGCCCATTGCTGGGAAACAGTCCGGAGCGTCGGGTCAGCTTGGACGAGTCCATGTCGGGAAGAGCGTAGTGTAATGCGTAGTGTACAACAGAATACGGAGTACACTGCGTGTAACTCTCGGAGTTGCCGACTCCGTTTTGGAGAGTATCGTCTTCTGATCGCCAGTCCACGCTTGCTCCGCTCTGAGAGGGAAGATCATCGCCAAACGGCCATGTCTGGGCCGAGATTTGCTGCCTAAACGGAACGCCTTTTCGTGAGCCCTTGTTAGTAGCCTGTCGCGATGGTACCCAGCATGATGCAATGCCCAAAGAAGCAGGACTCATCGTGAGCCTAGGCCCGTCATGTGAGAGGCAAGCAATAACATGCCCCGGCCCAACTCGCGCGGGAACTCATCTCGGTTGTCAGTCCCCATGAAGCCTAACAGCAAAGGCAATGTTTTGGCTGCCTTCAAGAATTCTGTTTTTGTCCGGAAGCATTGGTACCGCCGGTGACGCGTCCCAATGGAGGAAGCAGCAACACCATCTGACCTTCCGGGCTTGACTGACTGATCGATTCTTAAAAACGCGAGTTCGAGGACTTACATTGGTACTAGTGCTCCCCCCTCTCTCTGATAAGGGCGGTAGCAGCCGAAGCTTTAGTGTGGCGGTTCTGAACACTGGGGCTTTAAAGGTGCCGCTGTTTTCTTACCGCAGCGACGTTGATCGGAAACAAAAACTTCGGCGTGTCGATTGTTGTTAGCATCTTGGAAAGGCTTCTTCCAGGATTTCTTGATGCAAGATGTGAGGCCGTAAGTCGGATCGGATCAATTAGTAAAAACCGTAGTCCTGTTCCTGGACTCGATTGAACGAAAAAGAAGCCAATACGAAGCTTGCTTCGGGTTTGTCGATGACTGCTTCCTCCGGGAAGTATTCCGTACATGGAAATAAAACGCGAAAACAGTCTTAGATCATCCAGGAATCGACCTAAGTTGATGGGGCCATCGAAACTTCAATTGGCTATTCATGAGACTTGAGAATGAAAATAAGGCTGGAAAGAACCCAGAGCTCAGTCTGCCAATCCAGGTAAGAGCTATCCAGTAGGTGAAGCATTGATGATCAACGGCTTGCGAGAGCCCACTTTATATGGTCTGTGCATAGTATCTTTGATTGCCCCACCTTCAATCATCGATCCGACTCGAGGGAAGCGCGGGGCCTTCCCAGATAGGACCTGAATTGGGTGAGTATCAGTGAGTCATGCTGAGTCATACTTAAATTTAATCGCAGCGCGTCTTTTGGTGGACATTCGTCTCGTCCGTGGCGAGTGTTCGCTCCCGACCGGTGCTTTTTAGGTTTGGGGAGGTATTGAGAAAGTCGGGTCTTGAAAAAGAGCTGGTGGTAATTGGCGTTTCGGCGTCTGGGAGGATCCGTTACACTGTGGCTTCATTTCATTGCGAAGCGCCCTTTGCGGCTTTCTTCGGGCCTGTTTCTCCATCGTCGCTCACACAGTATCGCATCGTTCATTATCGAGAATTAATCCCCTGGACAACGATGATTCCCATTCGGCCACGTGGTGGTGCTTCACCGAGATCTAGCAGGCAAGCCGTGGCAGCGGCCCAGTCCTCTCGCGTCGTCCCGAAGCCGGTCCCCGAACGAGAGACCAAGGATGCAAGGGGCTACCAGATCGAGCAGCTGAGGCGCCGATATAGCCCCCAGGAGACCGACCTGGGCAACGGGGAGACATCCTTCCTCTTCCACTTGAAGCCCTCTGACCCGGACTTCCCATACGACCTGGACCACCTGGAGTGTGACCTTCGCATCCCCGAGGCTTACCCAAAGGAGGCGCCCCGCCTTCTGGTCAAGAACAAGAATATCCCCAGAGGCTTTGCCATCAACATCGAGAATGGCTGGGACGCCCTCGTGCAGGAGAAGCGCGGTGCAACCTTGCTCTCTCTAACCAATGCTCTCGACAGGAGGATAGAGTCGCTCTTGTCTGAACAAAAGGCTGAGACGGTCAAGTTGACAATATTCAAGGACACCCGGCATTTGAACGATGAGCCTGTTGCAGAACCGGCGCCGCAGCCTGCCAAACCGGTGGCGAAGCCGCCTGTTAGCCGGCCTTACGTCCCGGAGGAGTCGTATACCAAAGATCAGATCGCCGAGGCCAAAGCGCGACGAGCTCAAGATGTGAGGCAGCTCGAGGCCCGCATGAGTCGGTTGCCAGTCTATCAGAAGTCTAGCGATGGCATCGTCTACACCTTGTCCCTAGAACCCAAACGCAGGGCGAGTCTCCCCACCGGCCTCCAGCCGGTCCAGTCTGTCCAGCTGATCATCCCGCTTCTCTATCCGCTGCAGTCACTAAGGATTCTGCTCAACGATGTCGACTCCGAGGTTGCCGAGCCTATCGAAGAGCTTTTCGCGCAGAAGGCGGCCGAGCAGAAACATATGTCGCTGACGAGCCACCTGAACTATCTCGCTCAAAACCTGCACGTGCTGGCGAAGGAAGCCCAGAAGCCTCCTGTCGAGGCCGTCGGGAATCCCGAGGTTCGAGCTGCACCGAGCCAGGAGGCTGAGCAGGCGGAGCAGGCGGAGCACACATCAACTTTGGACCAGGGAAAGGGCCATATCCATGTCATCCCCCGCCCGCCGGAATGGGTCTCCGACGACAGCACCGACGATTCGGGCTCCGAAGACGGCTCATATTCCGAGGACGGCGAGGATGGAGGCGCCGATATTGAACCGCAACAGGCACAGGCTGAGGCCGGCCCAAGCCTGCCCACCCAAACACCGGAACGCGGAACTGCAATCTTGTTCCCTTCTATCGAGCTCTACGGTGTCGAGCTCCTCCAGGTCTCCGTTCTCAATCTCAACGTCAAATGTGACCGCTGCAAAACGGTGAACGAAATAACCGGGCTGAAAGACAATATCGAGAAAACCAGCAGCTGCAAGAAATGCGCCGTACCTTTCTCTGTCCGCTTTCGACAGGAGCTCATTCACCAGAACTCGAGCCGCGCAGGCTTTATCGATGCGGTCGGCTGCACAGTGTTCGACCTACTGCCGAGGTAAACAACAAATCCCTTCCCCTTTCCCCCACCTTCTTTTTGTCCTCCTTCTTCTTCTCTACTCCGTCTTTTTTTTTTTTTTTCAAGTGTCCGTGAGCACAACAAAATAAAGGTTACCTGACCAACTCTCCGTTCTCCTCCAGTACCTTCAACCCGACCTGTGCCGCCTGTTCGACCCCGTCCCCGGCGGGGCTGACCTCGGTCCGCGGCGAGACGACCACCAACGTGTGCCGCGAGTGCCACGCCCGCTTCACCTTTGCCCTGCCCGACGTCAAGTTCCTCGCGTACGCGCCCGGCGCCGGCAGCGACCGCCCGCTCCCCGCCGCCCCCGGCCCCCGGCGCAGGCAGGAGAAGCTGGCCCTGCGCGCGGGCGAGCCGCTGCCCGACCGCGGCGCGTGCGCCCACTACCGCCGCAGCCACCGCTGGTTCCGCTTCTCCTGCTGCTCCAAGGTGTACCCCTGCGACCGCTGCCACGACGCCGCCGAGTCGCACACCAATGAGTGGGCGACCCGGATGGTCTGTGGCTGGTGCAGCCGCGAGCAGAGGTACAGCCCCGAAAGCTGGTATGTTTGCTCCCTCTTCCCCCTCCCCCCCCCCTTCCTTTTCCCTTCGTCCTCTTTTCCCTTCGTCCTCTTTCCTTTCCTCCTCACCGTCTGTTCTTTTCCCCAACCCCCTAGACTTGGTGTCGTGAAGCACAGTCGCTGACATCACGGGGCCGGGATCAAGTGCGTTTTGCGGAAGGAGTGTGATTGGGAATAGAGGAAAGGGATATTGGGAGGGTGGAAAAGGCACGAGGGATCCGCGGCTTATGAGGAGGGGGGATAAGAGGAAATACAAACGGCTGGGCGCGCAGAAGAAGGAGACGTGACGGGAGTGAGCTCTACAGAGAGCGAGCTGAGCGGGGGACGTTGTTTGGTGTTTCTCAATTCAAGCCACGAAGGCCGTTGAGATATCACCGGCAAGCTCCTTACCCACGGGTAGGGTCCGGCTAATGACGCCTTTGCCATCCTTCGATTGCTCACAAGTACAGAACCTCTGCTTGGTCGAGGTGCGTTTTTCGAGGAGTGGAGTTGAAGGTCAAACCGCTTCGACGATATTGTTTACAGGCTACCGCATCTAGCCTGGGCTGCAAGGGGACCGTTTCTGTATCTGCAGTATGCGAGGGAACCACCCGGACCAGCCACTACCAACTAAATCTTCCAGGCACTAGAACCCGATAGACACGGAGGTGTTGGGGGACTTGACGACTAACCAACCTCCCAGACGGCCCGTACCCCCATGAATCATGGCGCTGCCGAAGCAAAGATGCTGCATAGGGGGACCGCCATGATGAGACGAGAGAAAACGTGAGTTCACAGCAAGAAGGATTTGACATCGATTGGCTGTCCATCCACCACAGCCCAAGACCAAGCCCTAACACAGGGGGCTAAGAGTGGAGATGGTATGTACATACGTACGTGACTATCGTCAGATCCCAACCCCATCATAGACTCTCTGCTCTCAGCACAGAAGTCAATCTACATCTTCCTCGATGCAGAGTATTCAAGGTCAGGCATTAAGGTCTACAGACCTCACCGAGCCCAATCCCAGAACAACAATAACTGGTCATCTGGGTTCACTCACGATGGGTGAGGTGATGAGGCGGGGTAGCATATGCAATGCCAGTTGGCATCCCCAAGTGTCACAAGGCGAGAAGACACGAGGGCATCTCAAGGCGGCAGTCGAGGCGCGAAAAATTAAACATTATCAGAAAATAAGAAAAAAAAATTGGTTTTGTAAAATACCCGAGTAAGTGATAAGACCAGTCCCAGGTATTTGGGCCCTCGGCGATGGATTGGCCCGGAGAGAAGCTGCAGTCGATATGCAAGGTGACTCGGACAGATGCTTGACGCGCAGGGCGGCAGGCAGCGTGATCCGGCTGGGCTGCAGCGGCATCACGATCACGATCCAGCAGCACAGCAACAAGTGCGTGCGCCGGGGGGGAGGGGGGCCGGCGCAGGCCAACGAGATGCCAGCCTCCCGTTTGCGCCATGTATGCGGACGGGTTCCAGGCAACTTCTGCTGCTGCTGCTTTGCTTGACCGGTCTCTCGCGGCGTGGAATCATGTGGGTGTCTGAAGAAAAGGTTCCGAGAGTGCGCGCACAAACGAGCGCTGGCTGGCCACGTCAGGTTGGAGGAGGAGGCGGAGGAGTTTTAGTTACTGAGGTTCCGCGCGCGCTTTGCGGTGCGGCGAGGTGCAGTAAGGAATGTCATGGCATGGCAAGGCATGGCGCGGTGCGGTGCTGTGCGGTGCGGTGCGGTGCGGATAACGGGTTGGGCGCCAATCCGCTGTCTTGGCCCGCATCTGATGACCTCGATCACCTACTTACTGCTGTCCGTCACGGCTCGAGACCGCAGTTGAGCAGGCGAGAAGGAAGCACTGCTGCTAGTTTTTCCAACGCTACCTTGGTAATTGCCCGGTTTGCATGCCTCTGGGCTGGGGGCCTGCCTTCGGTTCAGGGCAAAGGCGAGCGAGACTGGCTTGGGGCGGCCGACGACGCAGGCGAGTTGGTGTTGAGAACGGCGAATTTCGCGGATACGGGGCTGCAGTTCCTTGATTTTGCTGCATTCCCGCGGCCCTTTGCCAGCGTCTACCGTGGTCCGCGGGCACAATGACGAGTTGACAACCGAGCGGTGTAGGAAGAAGGAGGGCATACTAGGTAGGTGGCGTCGCATATGGCATTACTCACCTGGCGACAGACTGATGAGTTGGCATTCTGGGGCCGGGCCAGGTGACCTCGGGACCTCCACGGTTACCCTCAATGCACCCGCCCGCGAGGCTAGCGAGCCCAGCGAGAAGGTTGGCAACACACCCTCAGCGCTCGAGGTAACCCTCTTCAATTTTTGGGGCGGACCTGACACTTGTGCGGATTGGGGGAAGGGGCGGGACGGGGAGAGGAAGGAGGGCGGGACGCCGAACCGAGCCCGCGGCCCCATGTGACTTAGCTCTGCAAGTTCTGCCTGCCTCGGCCGCTACCTAATATCGAGACCCGCCAGTGCTGCTGTGTAACGAATTCGGCAACGTAACGGAGAAATCGAAAGAAGTGATGCTGGGATCGATATGGTTCTGAAATGAATCTAATCTACTTGTACTGGAGAATCTGGCCACCTGGTTGCCCCTCTCGCTGATTGGAACGCAC
This sequence comes from Thermothelomyces heterothallicus, assembly GCF_042370625.1. Taxonomy (NCBI): domain Eukaryota; kingdom Fungi; phylum Ascomycota; class Sordariomycetes; order Sordariales; family Chaetomiaceae; genus Thermothelomyces; species Thermothelomyces heterothallicus. The sequence continues at coordinate 224,444 of NW_027192587.1, read as the reverse complement.
ACCGACGGCGGCTATCGCTTAATGCATCTCCAACATGCTTTACTCTATGCCGGGGGAAAACATGTCCGAATGCATCACCAAACGTGTCAGCTGGGTCCAAACAAAGGTCCCCGCAGCAAACCGCAAGGTGAGACATCAGGGTCCAAGTGTGGAGGCGACAACCCTCACGTACTTGTATTGTCGTGTTCACGGGGCAGAGATGCAATCAGATTGGTTGGCTGCCTACGGAAGTCTGCCAATGATGCCAAACGGTTCTGGTTCCTGAAGGTACTGTACTGTATGTACATACATACATTCTGACCAGAAAAAAAAATGAAGCAAAAAAAAAAAAAATCGATAAATTCAGTCCGCGAAATCCTCGAATAATACACAGTATAAACGGTGGGCAGACGGACAAGACGGACACCACCACAAGATCAAAACGGTTATCACGACTGGGTTCATGGAATCCCTAACTTCACCATCGAGCATACCTAACAAAGCCCCCAGCCTCACTCTGAGCCCGGATCAACCAAGCAGGGGCGCGGCGCGGCGCATTGCCACAGCTCAGACGTGCTCTCACAGTAGCAACCACAATCACTGTAGGGATTCTTCAGCAACAAAAATAGGTAAGTTAGCTTTCTAAAATAGATGGTGCCGCATTTGGAAAGCTGCTGCCCGCGGGCATCATCACATCGAGAAAAATGAAAAACCAAGGTAGCCATCACAATGTACTGAGAACGAACATACGTCCATGCCAGGTATGTACATACATACACACATGTATCCGTATGCATGAAAGGAATATCTACTTGCTTCCCATCGTTGCCCGCCTCTATAACCGGAACCGACCATGAACAACCCTCACGCCCTCCCCC
>NW_027192587.1:200547-223522 GCF_042370625.1 Thermothelomyces heterothallicus | reverse complement strand
CCAACGTCGGCCGGACGTCATTCAAGCCACATTTTCATCACACAAGCACAACACCAGGTACCAATCAAGTACTAGGAAGTGGACTGCGTTTCCTGTTTCCCGTATACTTTCTTCATCCTTGTTAAATCCGCAGGGATAAGGTGCCAGGGGGGCAGGAGGTTCTCGATGACCAAAGGTAGTACCACATCTTGGAGAGCTCGAGTATACGCAAGGGGTGAAGTGAGTTCCGCGTGGGCCTCGTGACTACCACAGGAAGGTACAAGCAACGGCGTACAACACGCGTCCTCCCTCACTCTTTCTTTTACACATACACAAGCACACACGCGCACATCGCCGGGTTCTAGAATGCAGCCATGCAGCCATGCACCCATCCATCCGGTTGCGGCACCAGCGGCAGCACCGCCACCACCAGCAACGAATCCCTGCCGTGACAAGATCTGTGTGCGTTACCCAAGGAACGGTATGCACGTCGCTACAGCCTGGGTCGGGGAGAGCGAGAGAGAAATGCGTGTGTGGGTGTGTGGGTGTGTGCGCCTGTTTGTGTCTGTGTGAGGAGAACTAGAAACCCCAAGAACTGGAGAAGATATGTATATGTCCGCGGCCGAGAGCTAACACGGGCTGCGGAGAAGCGGTGTCCCATGGCCGTATCCAAGGGTATGCATAGTACACAAAAGTCCAAGGAAGTAAAAGGGACGTGGTAGAACTATCCTCGTGTCAGAGAACACACTGGCTGTGAGCTTCAAAGGCGGTGTCTCATGCTAGCCTGCCACCACTTTGATGCTCTTGCCTGACAACGAGACTTGTTTACTCAACGCTGATGTTCCTTGGAGCCAAACCACGCAAAACGAGCATACATGCCCTCATAGATACCAAAAAGGAGAGCATTGCTTGTTGGTGCTGCGTTTCACGAGGTAATGAGCATGAGAACGATTAGCGTCAACAGGAAGGAGAGAATTAATCTGGTTCAAGAGTTGATGGAGAAGATATGAGGAAGCGAAACAAACGATAAAAAGAAACTAGGTATCCATCAGAAACTAGAGATTCATCACCCCATTCGAAAGTAAACAGTCAGTAACATGCTCTTTGAACGCTGCGTAATCCTTAAAACGACACCCGGCCTCCCATCACTTCTTCCAACTACCCGTTCCGTCCATCGCCGCCCCGTCGCCCCTGAGAAAAAAAAAAAAAAAAAAAAAAAAAAAAAAAAACCAAATAATACAACAAGACACGGCTTCCGCCACTGCCGGCTTTCTTGAAACCCCAAAGGTTCTTCAGAGCTTGCAGCCCCTTACTACGCTTCTCCTCCTTCTTCCGTATCCGCCTCTGCGCTGGCGTCTCGTGACCGCCCTCACAGCCATCACCACCTCCTCCTACCCCAACCGCCTCAGCAACAGCAGCAGCAGCATCGCTCCCCTTAACCGTACTCCTTTTCTTGCCACCAGGGCTGCCAAGTAAGGTCTCCCGCCCAGAGTCGTCATCCACGCGCTGTGAATCCATCGACCACACACCGCGGTCACCAGCTCCGAGTCGATCATGCGCCTCCTTCCCGGTCCTTACCTTGCTTTCTCCACCCGTGACACTACTATCCGGGGCCGTGTCTCGCGGCGACTGGTCCTACTCGCCCTTCGACACGGCGTTGCGGTCGGCAAACGGATTGTCCTCGTCCTCGTCGTCGTCTTCCGTGTCAGCGTCCGCATCGGAATCCGGGGCTGCTTGCGGGCGCGGAGGGAGCATTGACGGCTTGGTGGCTGCTGACGGTCGGGGAGGAGGTGGTGGGCGCGCTGGGGAGGATGGGGAGCCGAGGTGCATGCCGGCCAGGGCCTGGGTCGGGGGGCTGGTGGGTGAGCTTGGTTCTTTGCCTTTTGCCTTCTCTGTCGCCACTGCACAGACTTGTCAGCAACCGGTTCTGATTGTCGGTGGCTTCGGCCTCTTTAAAAGCGGGGGGCTGGGAAACGTACTCCGATAAAGGTGCGCCTGCGCTGCCAGCTCGTCGTCCGAGTCGCTGTCCGCGTCGATGGAGCGGTCCAGCTGCTCAAATGTCATGAGCGCCGTGACCAGAGCGTCATTGGCATTGAGCAGGCTGCCCAGCCACTGTTCCGACTCGACGTTATGAATGTAACGTAAGATTTTCCTCCGGAGGTCCTTGCACGCCTCGAACCGGAGCACCGCGATTTGATTCTCAGAAATCCTCTCCTTCTCCCGGTTAATGGTCTGCAGGATATTCATCAGGTTGGTGGCAGCAATGTTGGCGTCGGCAATGCAAGCCTTCATATTGTCCTGCTCGGCCAACAGATTGAATGGCTTGGACTTCTTGGTCTTTTTATCTTTCTTCTTCTTCGTGTCATAGCCGGTGTACGTTTGCTTTGCCAGCGGGTTCGATTGGGACGATGTTCTCGAATGACCCTTGGACGGACCTGCCGAACTGGGCCTGTCGTCACCGTCGTCCTCGTCTTCACCAAACGGATTCTCCGTCTCCTTGATAACTTTGGACTGCTCTTGAGTCACGACCCGTTTGCGCCGGGGCAGTTCCTGAGGATTGTGAGTCACGATACGAGGGTAGACCTGATTCGGATAAGAAGATTACCTTGTATAGCCTGGCAACTTGCTCCATGCCAGGCGTGTTTTTGTACTCGGCAGCCCAGCTGGCAAAGAGTTCTGTGCATTTCTTCTTGACCTCGGGATCTGACAGGCTCGCGGTGCCACAGAAACGGAGGCGCTCAAGTAGCGCCTCATCTGCAAAGGATCTCTGAAAGCGCGACCCAGCATTCTGGATCAGGCCGTCGAGAATGGTCAAGGCACGAAGCTGGCGGTGCAGGTTTCCGTACTTGAGCTTCTTCCTGATTGCACGGGAAGCCTCGCTGGGCCCTGTGTCCTGCAAGTTGACGACTTCAACAAGGTCCGGAATGCCACTAAGATCGTCTATTGGCACCGCCTCACTTGTCAGTCTCTCAATCGTCACCGTGACGGCCGAGTAAGGTTTCTTCTAGGGGACACATGAGCTGGGGTTTCCGAGAAAGTGGTAGAGGTGAGATATTACCTGCGAGAACATGTTTTCTATCTCTATCGGCCCGGATTTAAGGTGGGGTGCATGTATAGAGCAGAAGTTCCGTGTGGTAAAAAAAATGGTCAACTTCCGTCGTGTTGAAGTCAACTGGAGAGGACGGGCGGGTGGGAGAGCTGGCAAGACAAGAAGAGACGAGGGGAATCCCACGATCGGCGTCGTTGTGGGGATAGCCGAGTTATGAGAGGAAACGGCACAAAGAGTAAACCTTCGATGTGCCTTGAGATGACCGATAGTAGGCCTTTCAGTTCTGAGAAACACTGGTTATGTGCACGCTGGCACGATTTGTTGTCATCAAACGGAGAACAGATGGGATGGAAGCAGGTGGGACGATAAGATAAGACCCCGCGGGGTAGCTGTTTGAAACGCGGACGTTGGAACAGCGGAAGAATCAAGAGTTCAGCGCGCGCCGCTGGTAACACAGCGATAGCCGCAACGGTTCCCTCTTCCGCGGCAGACAGAGAGTGACTGCGAGCTCCGCTTTGTGCGTTCCTGAGCAAGGAGCACTGGCGATGTGGCATCAGGGAAGGCGCATGCCCCGCGGCCCCGCTCTGCCCGAGGATCGCTACGTCAGTGGGGTCGAATTGAAGCTTGAACCTCGGGCACAGCTTCCTCGACATATGATTCGGCAGAGGGCGCCTTGCTGGGTGCACTGCACCAGACAATTAGCTCGTAACAGGCTGTTAGGTGTTGAATTGGAAGGATGGGAGAAAAGCAGGCTTAGCGAGACAGATGGGGACGGACGTAGGAAAGGTCAAAGTCATGGAAGGCGAACCAGAAACAGTAAGAGCCAGAAGAAGTGGTACCCCATGAGTCCACGTCTCAATTTCCATCTTGCACTTCTTAAAAGCTTGTTTATCCAAGCTCCTCGTACGAGGTCTACACCCTGTTAACCTTTTTTTGTAGTAGCTCGTCTAAGATGAAAAGGAATTTCGTTTCCTGAGATCCCTGAGTAACCCACCGCCTCATAAACACCACACCGGGAATGGCCACCTGCGGACAAGAAGAGGGCAGGAATACACCTACATATAATTGCACATGTACTCAACGCATGTAAGTGGCAGGGTGAGGGGCCTTCTCCTTGATCGCCAACCGCGCCTGCAACATGCCCTTGCTCTTCTGGTTCGCCCACTCCTGCTTCTTGCCCTTGGTGACAATAGCCCTCGTCCTGCGATCGTCGAGAGAGGCCACACCCAAGCCCCGTACGTCCCGAGGGACCAGTGCACGCCCCCGTGGGCGCTGCTCGCTGTCGACTTCCATCTGGTTACTTCTGTCGGCATCCTGGATGGCAAGACGCTCGGCACGCTCTTGCGGAGTCGGGTAATGATACAAGTTTTGGCGGTAGTATCTGCTGAGCGATCGGTGACCAACCGACTTTCCGCTGGGTAGATGGAGCTCGTAATCGTCGTAGAAGACTGCATGCGGGCGCTTGTGGGCGTTGCTGTGAAACCCATCTGCCTGGCGGTGGGTACGCGGGGTGCTGCGCGAGTGGTGAGGATGCTTGTTTAGGCGGTCATATTGGTGATGGTGCTGCTCGGCGGGGACGGCATGGAGGTCGTTGGAGTCTAGGGACGATGCATCGCTGTCTGTTTCCCAATTCTCGTCGTCCATGACTTCGTCGCCGTCCTCTCCAACGAGCCTGCTTTCACGCTTGGCTCCGAGCTTGACACCCCCGTTTTGCTGCTCATCATCATCTTCCGACTCGTCCACCCAGTCTCCTTCTCCGTCGGAATACGTGCTGCGGAAATCGTAGAACTCGCCAATCTCGAGCTGCTCCTCCTCGGTAGTATACGGTATCTGGCAGTGCCCCTTGTCCCGCATATGCGTTTGCACTGCAAACACGTTGGCCTTCACCTTGCCACAGGTCAGGCATTCATTGAATATGAACACCTGTTCCTGCAGGTAGCGAATCAAGCCTTCTAGATTAACCAGATACTGCTTCTCCGGAATGAACAAGCCGTGGGTGCGCTCCATGTGTGAGACATTGAGCTGCAGCGTCGGAGACTCATAGTTGCAAAACAAGCACGTTTGCGGCGACGGAGATGTTGCGGCGGGTTTGGTGCCTGTCGGCGTAGGTGGTGAAGGAGTCGTGGTGGACGACTCTTGGCCACTCGATGTTTGTGATAGAGGGTGGTCTGGCTTGTTCTGGGCTTCGGCGGACAAATGGGGATTCGAAGGCCGCTTCACAGGGGAGACAGGCTCGTGAATATTCGTGTGCTTGAGCGCGTCAACAACCTCGTTGAATTCCTCCTCTGCATCCGAATCCACCTGCGATTCAGCCGCAGGCTCGCCTAAAGAGAACGACATGGAGCTAGCTTCGTCATCGTTCTTGCCGTTCGATCGCGACGCCAGTGCGGCAGCCCTCGTCTTGTGCTTCGCGCTGCTGAGGTGATTCCGGAAGGAATTTTCGCTGTAGTATGTCTTCTGGCATGTTTCGCAGGAACGCTCAAAGCCGGCCTTATCTGCTTGCGCGGTTGTCTCGGCCCGAGCTTGAAGCACCTTTTCTGTGAAGACCTCGGAAGAGATGGGCGGAAGGGAAGCAACACGGCGCTTCAAGTTGTAGCGACTGGAAGATGGGTGTGAGCTTCAGTGCAGATAGGACGACATTGGGGACATCACTTACTGCCAATCGCTGCGCATATGCCCCTTCTGAAGGTCGCTGTTCCGAAAGGCGACCTGGCAAGTGTTGCAGGTATATGGATGCGAAGCATTTACATCGCTGCTGGGGGCAGCGCGACTTGCTGAGATCGTCGCCATCGTATCGGTATCGGCGTCGTAACCGAAGAGTGATTTGAATTCCGGAGAACGAATGCGGGACTGTATGGAAAGCAAGGGCGATTTGGCCCCTCTCGCTCGGTATGTCGAATCGCCGTTATGTGGGAGGTGACGGCGAGTACAGCCGTAAGAGTTTGGACTGTTCCGCGAAGGAGCAAGAACAAAAACTGCTGAATAATGCTGCTCAGAGCTCAGGTGAGGAGGTGTTAAGTACTGAAAGTGGTAATTTTTTGGTGGCAAGCCGTTTATGGCGGGGTTCGACTGTGGACGTCACATTTTCTTGGCATTGCGGGCAGCCCTGGTCGCCCTGGCGGGTGGCTCTGGAACGACCTCTGTACTGTGTAGTCTGTATGCACCGTACAGATTACACCAATCCGGAGTACGCGGTAACGTTACACAGTACGTTTTGACTCTGACTGGATTCCTAGCTCAGGCTTTGTCTTATCCTGACAACGAGGTCAAGTTAGCCACTTTCGTAGCGTCGTTGAATTCTTTCCAGGGTTACCTGCGTCTACGATATATAGCGAAGTAGCGTAGGACGGTCATTTCGCCGTTGGCCCAGTCTACTAATCGGCGGTGGTATAAGTGAGTCACGGAAGAGCTGCATCGCCTGGCGTTAGTCAACGACCCGCCGCGACGCCGGTCCAGGCAAACCCGCCAAGTCTCAACAGTGGGTCCATTGACGGATTCCGTGCTTAGCGCGCGTTGCCGCAGCCAAGGCTCGGGGGCTGTGGAAGACACCCGAAGGCGGCAAGCTGAATGCTGCAGCATCGTACTCCGTACACGACTGTTGCTTGCAAGACAGCAATCCAACCTTACACTAGCGAACAACAATCTGCCGTTGGATCCCGCCCAACTAGCCTTCCTGTTTTTGCATATTATCTCATCACGTTTCAATAACCCGTCGATCGGAACACCGCTTTAGACTGGCGCTTCTCTCACCTTTCAGCATCGTGTCCCGCCAGGTCCCGCCCGCCTCAACTTTGCAGGCCGAGATCTCCGCTGAACGACAAGTCGCCCAACCGACTTCCTTCTCCGCTGTCCTTCCATCCATGTCATGACGCGGGACGCCATGCGGCCAGCTAGTGCCGGCAGCCACAGCCGTAAGAATGCAGAGGATCTCGACCTTCTGGCCGGCCTCTGGGAAGAAGCGCGATTCGCGAGGCTGCCTTGGGACGCACCCAGCGAGCTGAGGGACTTGGTCGAGGACATCGATAATCCAAAGCGCGTTTACGCAATACACAAGGCGAGCCGTCGGCACAATTTCCAGCAGCTTGTGCAGAAGTAAGTCATGTTCTTGATCAGATTTGCGCGTCTGTGCTGATAACCATTGCCTGCAAAGGTACATTGTGCAGCTTCGTGAAGGCTGCGGCGCTGAACACTGCACAACGTCCACCTGCTTCACATGCCGAAAGAGGATCGCGGGCCAGGCCCCAGTTCGAAGGTACAACACGACAAGCGCAAGAACACTAGCCGTATACCTCGCCAGCCAGGACAATCCCGAAAACGGTCTTTGCCCCTACCTTCGCGCGCCCAAGGCACCTCCTGCCGCCGTCAACTCCCTGATATTCCTGCCGAACCACAAGTCCCGTCAACGCGATGAACGTGTCCTTTCTGCCTCTCCTAAAACACAAGCCGCCAAAAGTCGTCCCTCTTCGCCCAAAACGGGCGGTGGCAGCGGCTTGTCATCTGCTTGCCCTCGGAGCCGAAGTGCTACTTTGAATGGGGATAGCAAGGACAGGGTCAGACACGCAAGCAACCGGGCTGGATCGGATGCCGAAAAGGAGTCCCGACGTCCTAACTTTACGGTTATCGAACAACCCAGTACTAAGGACCATCGGTCCTTTGCCGCAAATGTGTTTGGTACTGTGGCTTTCAAAATGCTTGAGTGGCTGACCCCCGCTGCGATCGAGGACATGCACGAAAGGGTACGAGTCTTCGGCGGCAGACGAGAGCCTGTAACCGAAGACGTGGTGCCTTCCAAAGTCGCGGACAAGCCGGAGGAGGAGACCGCGCAAAGTGAGCCCAGGGCCTTGGAGGAGTTCCCGGTGTTGCCGGTTGACACGAATGGAGAATCGCCCAGCAAACGAGGCCCATCAGTCCATGGACAGCCGGAGAAGGAAGCACGCGGTTTAAAGAACGGCCAACCACAGCACGAAAGCCAGAGCTGCCCGCGCTCGACGAACGCTCGCCGCAACTCGAATGCTACGGTCCGCACTCCCACCGGGCCCAAGCCGAAACGGCAGCTGTCGGTCGACCCCCATGCCCAAGACACCTCAGCTGAAGAAACTTATGCGACGCTCTTGAAATCCCCTCGGGCCACTGGCAGCGGCTCCGACAAGGGACCTCGCGTACCGAAAGCGGCTAGTTCGAGTCTCACCCGACCAATATCCCAACTCTCTTCTGCAGGCTTCTTCGACGATGTGGTATTGGAGAAGATGCCTCCCCCGAAGACCGTCGATATCAAGTCGAAAACGAGCCGTGACACGCTCAACGGGCCGGGAAATGGCGGGTCTCGCAGTCCGAAAGCACCAAGTCCTGTCTCCGGTGGTTCCTCCGAAGAATTGCGCGCAGAAAGTCCATCGGCCACCGCGGACCGGAACTCAGAATTGGGCGACGAGGCTTTGGCTCCCCAGGCATTGACGAGGTTGAACGCCGAAGTTGTCGATTTCGTTTGCGATGTCATCCAGGAGGATGGTACCGCCGAGAAGCACATGCTTGAGCCCCAAACGATTTCCAGATCCCACAACGGGCAATCCGGGCAGGCGAAACTGATCAGGCGAAAGCATAAGTCGGGCCGCCGGAGAGACGCCTCCAACTTGAGGATGGAGTGGAAGCTTTTCGTCGAGCAGTCCTTCTTTTACGTCCTCAGCGACCCACAGCTGGCTCTACGATCGTTTACGAAGAAGGGCCAGCTTTACGACTCCCAGACACTCTGGTACTGCATGCTTCGGATGACACGAGTAGCGCCCAGCTTGGTCTTCCACAGCTTGTGGATGGCCGCGGCTAGTCTTTTCGCCCCTCCCAAGGCCCTGCAGAACCTGAGGTCGCCGACCACCCGAGTCTTCCCCAGGACAGAGCAGGCGCTGTCAAATCTTGAGGCAGGGCGTCTCATTTCGATATGCCTGCACGCCTTGATCGCGGCAGCGCCTTTAGTCGATGACTCACGCCAGCTCTTCGACATGTCGAGGATCCGATCTCACGGGTTGAGTCTCGCGGATAGTGGCGCGATAGCTCGGCAGCCAACAGAACTATGCTTACAATATGAGGATGCCTTTACGGATCCCATGGCTTTGCGGCTAGCGAGGCGCTTATTTGCCGCCATCGCTACCCGCCGCCACTTTGACGCGCTCATTGAATCCAACATCGGACCGCAAGAGCGCGGCGAGGAGGATGTATTGGCGCCTCTCTTCTCACAACTCGACTTCCTGAACATGGACGCGGTTTACGTTCTCGATTTTTCCTTCCCGGACCGCGCCCTACACGAAACCCGGGTTCCCATTCTCTTACTCGATTGGGCGAGGGCCGTGATGCTGAACGACTGGGATGGCGCGCCCGAGGTTCCGGGAGATGGGCCGTTTGGCGGCGCTCTTGCCTTGGTCGAGGCCATGTGTAAGTCTATTAATCCGCGCTTCTTTAGCCTAGGAACGGAACTGACATCTATCGCAGATAAGAGAAGGCAAGAGCTCCTCTTGGCTGACGCGCAGTTCCGGTCCGACTACTTCGCAGAGCGGCTGGACACAATCAAGATGCCTCTCTCATGGTTGTCTTACACCTCGACGCGACAGCGCCTACATCTCCTGGACTTCCCTTACATGTTCAGCCCGTCCACTCTGGTGTCGTACTTTCGGTCGATAAACTTCGCACGCATGAGCCGTGCCTTTGAGGAGTTCGCTTCCTTCCAGGATAAGATGGCCGTGATGGCTCAGCGAGCAGGCCTCACCCAGCACCACAAAGATGTGCTTGCTGAGCGGCTGAGGCCGGCGGGCTCCAAGTATCTGATATTAGACATTCGGAGGAGTACCGTTCTGGAAGATGCCTTCGATCAGCTGTGGCGGCGGGAGGAACGCGAATTGTTACGGCCCCTAAAAGTTCACCTGGGGGAGTCGACTGGCGAGGAAGGCTTTGATTCCGGTGGCGTGCAACAAGAGTTCTTCAGGTTGGCCATCGCGCAAGCCCTCAACCCCGACTACGGTGCCTTCACGGTCGATGAACGCACGCGCATGGCTTGGTTCTTGCCGGGATCCATGGAAGACGAGTGGAAGTTCGAACTAATCGGTCTGCTGGTGTCGCTCGCCGTGTACAACGGCCTCACTCTGCCGGTCACCTTTCCAAAGGCTCTCTACCGCAAGCTCCTTGGCGAGCCTGTCACGGAGCTGCATCACATTGCCGACGGCTGGCCCGACTTGGCGAGCGGCCTCACCTCCCTCCTTGAGTGGGACGAAAAAGATGGTGCCGTAGAAGACGTCTTCGCCCGCACCTACGAGTTCTCCGTCTCTGCCTTTGGCCAGCACATCACCCGTGAAATGAAGCCCCTCTCCGACAGCCTTCGTCAGCATGGCCGCGACAGCGAAGACGAAGCCTGGCCTCAATTCGCCAAGACCCTCTCCCAGTCATCCTCTCAGCCGGCGCCACACCAAGGCAACCCTGCGGAAGACGAGGCCCCTCTAGTCACCGGTGCTAACCGCAACGCCTACGTCTCCGATTACATCCGCTACCTGACAGACGTTTCGGTCCGCCCGCAGTACGAGGCCTTTGCGCGCGGCTTCCACACGTGCCTCCACCCAAAGTCTCTCTCCCTCCTCACCCCGAGCCTCCTCCAATCCGTCGTCGAGGGCGTCCAGGAGATTGACATTGCCGAGCTAAAGCGCTATGCGCGCTACGTCGGCTGGGACGCGTCGCATCGCACTGTCAAAGACTTCTGGAGCGTCGTGAAGCGGTACGACGAGAACATGAAACGCAAGCTGCTGGAATTTGTTACGGCCAGCGACCGTGTCCCTGTAGGGGGCGTCAAGAACCTCATGTTCATCATTCAGCGCAACGGCGAGGAGGAGGACCCCGCGGGCAGACTGCCGACGTCGTATACCTGCTATGGCACGCTGTTGCTGCCGGAGTACAAGGACAAAGAGATGCTCAGGGAGAGGTTGGGAATGGCGCTCGAGAACGCGCAGGGATTTGGGTTTGCTTGAGCTATTCCGTCTTTCTTTTCCGGTGTCTTTGGGTTAACCGAGGGTTGGGGTTTTCCAGGGAAGCAAGGGGCAATAGGACGGTTCGTGACGTGAACTGGGCGGATGACGGTTACGAGACCGTTATACACTTGCCAGGTTTGCTTTACTGATGATGTTTCTCTTCTTATCTGCCCGTCCGCACCTCGTTTCTTTCTCGGTGGTCGACAACGGAAGTCGGATCGAAGCGACATCCTGTCCTGGTGATGAAAGCGGATCTGTGCTCGCAAGTTCAAACAGAGACATCTCTTTTTAATGCCTCGTTCTGCAGGTAGCGTTGTACTTTTTCTAGGCCAGAACGGTCGCCGAGCCTCTTAGATAGACAGGTCTGGGCTGTTCTAGGGGAAAGGTCAAAAAGCGCTTTTTTCTTCTGTGTCGCGGGCGTCGCTCTCCATCTAAGCGCAAGCGGAGGGGCTAACCTTTGATCTCATACACTCATGCACGCACGTATCAGCAATGCGCAGAATTATCTAGCTCCACGATTCATTCATTTGTCTAGCCTTTAAAAGTCCTCCTCGCCCGATCCAGAAACAATCACATTATTCACCTTCAGCACCATCCGGCAGAGCTGCGTTGCAAGCATGAGCTGCTGCTTCTTGCCAATGAGCGGATCAATGACAAACGCCTCCTTCATGTTGTTGGACCCGCGGCCCATGCAGTCCACACCCAGGCGGCCGCGACCAGCAGGGTCCTTGACTTGCTGGCTCTTGACCTCGGCGAGGGTAGCGATAGGGTTGAGGCCGCTGTTCTCAGCCAGGGCCATGGGAATGGCGTCGAGGGCCTCGGCGAAGGCGCGCATCGCGTATTGCTCCAGTCCGGGAGTCTTGACAGCGGCGTCCTCGACAGCCAGGCTGCAGGCAATTTCGGCGGAGCCGCCACCGTAGACAACTCTGTTGTCGCGCACAAGGTTGCGGACTACGCAGAGAGCATCGTGGAGCGAGCGCTTGGCTTCGTCGATGATCTGAAAGAGAACGAGTTAGACCAGCACAGCCGTGACTTGCAGCTTGACCTGAGCCTCACCATCTTGTTGCTGCCCCTGACGAAAACGGTGACAGCCCGTGTGTTCGCGCACTCCTCGATGACAAGCATCTTCTCCCTTGTCGTTCCAAAAGTCATCTCCCGAACAATACCGGCCGTTCCAAGCTTTTCGGGTGTGAGGTCCTCGAACCGGGGTACGATGCGGCCGTTGGTCGCAATCGCAATCAGCTCGATCTCCGGGCCACCCACCCATCGTACAGCCGGGAGGTTGTTTTGCAGAAGCAGGTGGTTGGCCTCGTCATCAAAGCCCCACTGGCAAATGGCCAGGTTCGCACCAGCATCCTTTATTTGCTGAATCATCTCAACGAACTTCTCACGTTCGTAGTTCTGCAACTTCTTGAACTCCTCCACGCTGCTGATCTCGAGCTTGTGCTTCGTCTTGGGCTTGGGTGGCTCGAATGGGCAAGTCAAGATCGCAATCTTGGCATCCCGCACCTCGGACGGCATTTGAGGGTGTGAGAAATCCTTGTCGACGATGACGCCCTTTACCAGGACGGTGTCCTCAAGGGCACCGCCCATTTTCCCGTCTACCTTGATCAACTCAAAGTCGACATCTTTGCGCTCCAGGTCGGCGACGGAGAGGACGGCGTCAACGGCAATGTTGGCGAACTGGTCGTGGGCCTTCGAGACGATCTTGCTACCCAAACTTGTCCTTGCAACCTTGACCAAGTTCTCCGTCTTCTCCCTGCTAAACTCAGTCACGTCCGAGATCCTATCGAGCTCGGCCACGGCAATATCACAGGCCTGGTCGTACCCGTCGGCGATCCGGATAGGGTGAATGCCCTTGTCGATGAGCTCCGCTGCCTGTTCCAGGAGTGCACCGGCCAGAACCACCACGCCCGTTGTACCGTCGCCAATCTCGTCATCTTGCGACTTGGAAAGCTCCACCAACAACTTCGCGACGTGGTTGGTTACCTCCATCTGCTGCAGAATGGTGGCACCATCGTTTGTTACTGTGATGTCGCCGTCGGGCGAGATGAGGATCTTGTCGAGACCACGCGGGCCTAGTGAGGTCTTGATGATGTTTGCGACAGTGCGAGCGGCAAGAATATGGGACTTGACGGCTTCGTTGCCATGCTGGCGCTTCTTCTTGCCCTGGCTGATGGAGGGGTCAGCGGAAAGACGTCAACAGCACAACGGCAAGGGTGAAAACCGACTCTCTGACGACGATGAACGGCCGGCCATGCTCGTCCTGCATCACCGAGGCTATAGCGTTGGCCAGTTAGTAAGCAGTTGGGGCTCCATCCGTACGTCTCGTCGCCGCATACCGTTCGACAAATCCAAGTCTGAGGAGACCTCATGTCAGCACTCGGTTATCCGGTTTCAATGCGGGGATCTTTTGGGACATACTCATCGCCATCTTGGCTGCTGTTGTCTCGCAAGTGGCGCGAAACTTGTCCGGGAGAAAGAAAGCAGCTTCAGCTTCGGAGTTCGGATCACTGCACCGGCGAAACAGACACCAGGGGGGTTATGCTCTTCAAAGCCAGGCACTGCTCACCATTCGCAAAGCTCGAAAAAATGAGGCACCAGCTTGCTGGCTTCAGGCGGACCACGGCAGAATCTAAGTCCGACTCAGTGCTGTGGTTGGCCCACGAAGAGTGGCCCGCAACCATGCCCCGCGATTTAGGCGCTCACCGCCCTCGCCCGATGGAACCATTGGGCGGGTGAGGGATAGTGGGGTTACCGTGCCTCTCTACGCTGGGGTACTCTGTACAGTACCAAGCAGGAGTGAGCCTGGCGCAACTGCCCCGCAACCACATCCAAGCTTGAGCTTCGTTGCCCGGAACACAACCATCCGTCTGAGGTTGAGTTCGCTGGGTGTTTTGGACTTGGCCGCTGCCCATTGCCTCCAGCTATCCCCGTTCTAGTTTTTTTTTTTTTTTGGGGGGGGCTTCATTAACAACACTTCCCCCCCGCCTGGACTTACCGGCCATCGAGCTAGGGTTCGCCGTGTGTGTCGTCATCCGGCAGCCCGCAGACACCCCCAAACCAGCAGCTCCTGAACAGCGCATGCTTGACTGCGTCTTGCTGTGGACTCTTAGCTTCCGGTTCCTCAATCGCGGCAAACTAAGCATCGGCAGTCCCAAACTATACGGCCCCTTGCGCGTTTGGATTCTGGCACCAGCTTCCCGATTCTTTCTCACGCACACGCCCGGCTCCTCCACGAACGTCACTATATATGAGCGCCTAGTTAGAGTGCCTTGCAGCACTCAACGTCGAATTACAAATCTTTTGGCCGTCGCATATTGCTGGAAGGCCAAAATGTCCCGTCACCAGTACATTCGCAAGTTGGACTACGAAGACGCGCTAGACGAGTACGAGGGCTACTCCGAAAATGAGGAGGAGGATGAGCTCAGTCCTGAGGATCGGGCCTTGATGAGCCAAGGCACTGCTGAAGTCCAAGCGGCCCTTGGGGTTGAGGCTTCCAAAGTTACCGTCGCTCAAATCGAGGAGGCATTGTGGCATTACTACTACGACGTTGACAAGTCAGTCGCCTATCTCATCTCCAAATATGTCAACCCCCGTCCCAAAGCGACCAAACCGGCAACTCGGCCACCTAATGGTAAGTCTGTCACTCATACATTTGAACCTGCAGCGGCAACCTGTCCCCTCGAACTCGGCAAACCGGTGCACTGGGCGGCGAAGTACGTGGACCTGACAGACACCGGCCCTCAAGCAACGCAGACATGTCCGGAAAGCTCGACTCCATCTTTCCAAACGACAAGGAGCTTGCCACACTTTGGCACCACTTCCCGTGTCCTTCAACCGGTCTCTGAGACTCGACTGCCACCATCGAGCCTCTTCTGGGACATGCCGTGGGGTAACGTTCCGAAGGAAAGGCAGACTATTCTTGTCCCACCTTTGGCGCCTCGTGGTGGGCTTCTCGGCGGTTCCGGCGGGCCACCAAAGATGTCCAAGCTGCAAGCTCTCGCTGCTGCTCGCAAGAAGAAAGCGGAGGAAAAGAAGGCCATCAACGACAAAGTGGAAGGAACGCGAGCAAAGATGGAAGATCTTGCCGTCGAAGACACACGATGTGGGGGTAAAAGTGTCCCCTCGAATGGATTGTCCAACAAACGTCTCAAAACCTCGGATCCAAGTCCTGAGGGGCAATCTGTGCCCGTCTTCGGGCCCAAGCCAACACGGTTAAAAGCATCACAACCGCTTGATGTTGGGCCAGCAGCCCCAGGTGGCCAGTTGCAGGCTGTCACGGCCCAGGCTGCAGAATCAGAGCAGCCAGTCTCCATGGCCGAACCGTCCACATTTGCACAACTCCTGTGCGGGGAACCATCTGCTGCCCACAGGCGAAGGACTCCAGAAAAAGCCGTATTTGTCGGCTTCGGATGTGGATATGGGGTCGATAACAAGGGGGAGGCACCCAAAAAACCGTCAACCAGTGTCGATTGGTTCGACATTCGCAAGCGCAAAGCCGACGACGCGGACGACTTTGAGGAGGTGGTTGTGCTCTATCCAAATCTGCCTCAGTCTGTCAAGGACGTCTTCGCCCAGCCCAGTCCGGATGACATAGTTCTTGCGGCTCAGGCCAAGGCCAAAACGAAAGGTTCGCTCTCGAAGAAGAGCTAGCGCTAACGTTGGACACTAATAGTCGATACAGCTGGAGCCAAGACAGCTGAAGCCCAGCCCAAGAAGAAGGGCACCCCATCTACAGACGCTGTCACCGCCGGAGTGGACGGGTTGAAGATCAGCGATGCTCCGCTGCCCAAAAGCAAGAATCTTAATGTCCTCTCCGAGTTAGAAAAAAGCAAGCCGAAAAGAAGCGCCAGCTTCGTGGTGGTTGGGCATGTCGATGCCGGAAAGAGCACCATGATGGGCCGGCTGCTCCTCGATCTCAAGGTCGTCGACCAGCGCACTGTCGACAAACTCCAGAAAGAGGCAAAGACCGAAGGCAAAAGCTCGTTCCACCTCGCCTGGGTGCTGGACCAACGCCCGGAAGAGCGCAGCAGGGGGATCACCATGGACATCGCCACCAGGCGCTTCGAAACGGAACGCACCGCCTTCACCATCCTTGATGCACCGGGGCATGCAGAATACATCTACAACATGATAGCCGGGGCCAGCCAGGCCGACTTCGCCGTCTTAGTCATCGACGCCAGCACTGATGCGTTTGAGTCCGGATTGAAGGGCCAGACCAGGGAACATTCACTGTTGATCCGGAGTATGGGGGTCTCCCGTGTTGTCGTGGCCATCAACAAACTGGACACTGTCGCCTGGTCGCAAGAACGATTCAATGAGATCAAGGATCAGATGTCTGGGTTTCTGTCCACGGCAAACTTTCAACCCAAGAACATCGCGTTTGTCCCCGTTTCTGGGCTATACGGTGATAACCTGGTCCACCGATCCTCAAATCCGGCAGCGTCGTGGTACACTGGCCCAACGTTGATCGAGGAGCTGGAAAACTCGGAGCCGAGCACCAGGGCACTGGAGAAACCCTTGCGAATGACGGTCTTCGAGGTGTACCGCACCATGCAGAGCCCTGTAACGGTCTCCGGCCGCATTGAGGCAGGATCTTTGCAGACGGGCGATGCGTTGCTCGTCCAACCGAGCGGACAGAGGGCCTACGTCAAATCGATTCTGTCCAATGACGCACCCGCTGACTGGGCAGTCGCCGGCCAGAACGTGGTGCTCCACCTCAGCCAGATCGACCCGATCCACGTCAGGGATGGAGACATCATATGCGACCCAGCGAAGCCGGTTCCCCGCGCTGATACCTTCACATTGAAGGCGCTGGCTTTTGACATCTTGATGCCCATGCCGGTCGAGGTTCACAGGGGCCGCCTGAACCAGGCCGGCAGGATCGCAGCCATTCCGGCGCTCTTGGACAAGACATCTGGGGCAGTGGTCAAGAAGAAACCCAAGATAGTCAAGCCCGGGATGGTGGCGAGGATCGTGGTCAAGCTGGAGTCGCAGATACCGCTAGAGGCGGGGCAAAGAGTGGTTCTGAGGAGTGGCGGGCAGACGGTAGCCGCTGGGTTGTTGGAATAGAGGTACTATGTAGTCGCTTGAAAATGAGGCTCTTCGGCAGTAACGTGTATGTCACTCAAGCAACGTGGGTCAGAGTGCAACGGGTCGTGCGAATCAATCGCCATCTTAGCTTCATTAATTCCTCCGTCCCTGGTCCCACCCCACTCAAGTTTATCTCTGCTGTCCGTACAGATCAGGTTGGATGTATGTCCATACGTACATACATACATACCATAGTTCCGTGTAAGTCGGTCTTGCATGTGGCCCCGCTTACAGTCGGGAACACGCTAACTACGGAGCGCATACGTGATACTTGTCATTTTCTCAAAACTTTTATATGTATGTACATATCCGCTAGACACTGAAACAACGTTGTGTGGGGGGCGAAGTTGCGGAGTACCAGGTTACCTACCGTTCTGGAGGCCCTGAGCTGAGAGTCGTCGTTCAGAACAAAGCTAACATAGTATGGATGACCTTGCGTTGAAAAAGGCCACTCTGGCAGAAACAGGGGGTTCAGTGCCACTGCACAGGCTGTGACCCGCTGCGTGGGCAGCCGACTGCGGGGCCAGCCAACCCAAGTCGGAGATGGAAACGGCTGGAAGCCTGCAAGAGCGGAATGGCTGATGCCGGGCAAGGCAACGTCTCTTCACAAAAGTAAATTCCTAAGTGACTGCGATCGAGAGCCAGCTGGCTGGTGCACAGAAGTACTCATGGTAAATTGGTAATATCTTAAAAACCATTCAGAAGCTGTATGAAGGTGGAAAGCTGTTCCACGTTCGATGAGGGTTACTGCGGGACCTTACGAAGGGTTGTACCTTACGTAAGGTACCTTATGTACGGAGGCACGGTAGATCAATGCGGATCAGGCAAAGTCGAGGGACCAATGCTGCTTCCCAATTGACAGCGAATGCAACAGGGCTGGAGGTTCCCGGTACACTACGGCGCACCCTAGCGCAGTGGGGCCGGTCTGTTGGGCGGCGGCAAATGGGCCATTGTGAAAGCGCGAGGTGGCTTCAACCAAGGATAAGGACAGATTTCCCGTTCCCCAAATCTAGGACGGGCATTCAAAAAGGCTGAGCTTGCTTCCACTCGCCCTTTCATTCTCGTTTCACCAACCATCTCACTTGACGACGCCGGAACCCTCAGTGTTTCCCTTCCTTCTTCTTCTTCCTAGCCAGTATCCCCGTAGGATTGGCTCAAGGAGAGCGCACCTGTCGGCATCGACGACTGCCACTCCTTCGTTTTTTTTTTCCAGATACCTTCTCATCGCCTGCTAGCAGTCGCGCAAAGAGGGTTGCTTTTCTTTCTCCCTTTCTACCACACTGCTTTCGACATGGAGAGTCGAACGCGGAGCTGGGCCCTCGGCCTGAGCTTCATTGGGTTTTTTGCCCTTCTATTTTCTCTGGGCTTCGTCCAGCAAGTCAAGGCGGACGATGTTTCTGAATATGGCACCGTCATCGGTATTGTACGTGCAACTCCTCTCGAGTCCCGCTGAAAAACAGATGGGCGGACTAACACAGGGACTTGAATAGGATCTGGGCACCACTTATTCGTAAGTCCTTTCGAATCTCGGTTCTCCGCCATATTATCCCGCGCCAGCGCAACCTTGGACTCGAAACTGGACACGGTGTCGGGATTGCGCTTGTGGGGCACATGCACGGGAGAGAACAAAGAAGCTAACCAACATCAGATGCGTGGGTGTGATGCAGAAGGGCAAGGTCGAGATTCTGGTCAATGACCAAGGTGCGTTCGTCGTCTTCTGCACGCCTCCAGCAGAGCCAATTGCGGCTGACACCTTTTTTTTTAGGAAACCGTATCACCCCCTCTTATGTCGCCTTTACCGATGAGGAAAGGCTGGTCGGAGACGCGGCCAAGAATCAGGCCGCCGCGAACCCCTTCAGGACTATCTTCGACGTCAAGCGCCTGATTGGCCGCAAGTTCTCGGAGAAGGAAGTCCAGAATGATATCAAGCACTTCCCCTACAAGGTCGCCTCCAAGGATGACAAGCCCGTTGTCAAGGTTGAGGTGGGCGGTACGGAGAAGACCTTCACACCCGAGGAAATCTCGGCCATGGTTCTCTCCAAGGTACGTTAGATAGAGCCTGCCCGCTATTTTTTTTTTTTTTTTTCCCACTTCCAGTCCTCGCTAACAGCCCGGCAGATGAAGGAGACCGCCGAGTCCTACCTGGGCAAGAAGGTCACCCACGCCGTCGTCACCGTTCCTGCCTACTTCAACGATAACCAAAGGCAGGCCACAAAGGATGCCGGCATGATCGCTGGTCTCAACGTTCTCCGTATCGTCAACGAGCCCACCGCCGCCGCCATCGCCTACGGTCTGGACAAGACGGAGGGCGAGCGCCAAATCATTGTCTATGACCTCGGTGGTGGCACTTTCGATGTGTCGCTCCTCTCTATTGACCAGGGTGTCTTTGAGGTTCTGGCTACTGCCGGTGATACCCACCTCGGTGGTGAGGATTTCGACCAGCGCATCATCAACCACTTCGCCAAGGCCTTCAACAAGAAGCACGGTGTCGATATCACCACCGATGCCAAGGCTATGGGCAAGCTCAAGCGTGAGGCCGAGAAGGCGAAGCGCACCCTGTCGAGCCAGATGTCCACTCGTATCGAGATTGAGGCTTTCTACCAGGGCAAGGACTTCAGCGAGACCCTGACTCGCGCCAAGTTCGAGGAGCTCAACGCCGACCTGTTCCGCAAGACGCTCAAGCCCGTCGAGCAGGTTCTCAAGGACGCCAAGATCAGCAAGAGCGATGTTGACGACATTGTGCTCGTCGGTGGTTCCACCCGTATTCCCAAGATCCAGTCCCTCATTGAGGAGTACTTTGGCAAGACTGCCAGCAAGGGTATCAACCCTGACGAGGCCGTCGCTTTTGGCGCCGCTGTCCAGGCTGGTGTGCTGAGCGGCGAGGAGGGCACTGAGGAGATTGTGCTCATGGATGTCAACCCGCTCACCCTCGGTATCGAGACCACGGGCGGTGTCATGACCAAGCTCATCCCCCGCAACACCCCGATCCCGACCCGCAAGAGCCAGATCTTCTCGACCGCCGCCGACAACCAGCCCGTCGTCCTCATCCAGGTCTACGAGGGTGAACGGTCGATGACCAAGGACAACAACCTTCTCGGCAAGTTCGAGCTTACCGGCATTCCTCCCGCCCCCCGTGGCGTGCCTCAGATTGAGGTCACTTTTGAGCTCGACGCCAACGGAATTCTCAAGGTCTCTGCCCACGACAAGGGCACCGGAAAGGGCGAGTCGATCACCATTACCAACGACAAGGGACGTCTCACCCAGGAAGAGATTGACCGCATGATCGCCGAGGCCGAAAAGTATGCCGAGGAGGACAAGGCCACCCGCGAGCGCATTGAGGCTCGCAACGGTCTGGAGAACTACGCTTTCAGCCTGAAGAACCAGGTAAACGACGAGGAGGGTCTGGGTAAGAAGATTTCGGAGGAGGACAAGGAGACCATTCTCGAGGCCGTCAAGGAGACCCAGGACTGGCTCGAGGAGAACGGTAAGCTCCCCCACGCACATGACCAAGACACAGGGCGCAATGCTAACCCACCGGACACAGCCGCTACTGCCACCACGGAGGACTTTGAGGAGCAGAAAGAGAAGCTCAGCAATGTGGCGTACCCGATCACCAGCAAGCTCTACTCGGGCGGCAGCGCTGGTGGTGACGACGATGAGCCGAGTGCCCACGATGAGCTTTGATCATGTTATCAGTTAAGTTAGTATCATAGAGATTCCCCAATAATTTTTTGTTTTGATGGCATGAAAAAGTGAGGGCCGGCCCGGGTTGGGCTCGTTTATCCTTAGATTTCCAGGTTGCTCTGCCGGCGTGTGTGTTGATTGAGAGGGACGTTTGTGATGACAACCCTTACTTACTGTACGTTGTTGGACTTGTACAAGTATGAGTTGGAGGTTCCCATGATGCAATCAACCCCCGGGTTCCAGGCAGCTGTCTTTTCCATCATCGCCTAGGGGCTCTTAAGTTGGAGGTGGGCATGTGCTCTTCTTGCCTGGCTGCTGCGAGTTGCGCATTTCCATGTACGGAACACATAGGTACATGTGTACAGTACAGGTCCTCCCCCTTGAAAGGATAAAATATCAGCAGCGTAAGCTTTGCTACTAAATGATATATGATTTGACCATGAAGTCCAACCTCTGTTTCGCTGCCGCGACTTATCAAACGAGCTGAGGGCCATCGAATAAAGAGTGGCACTTGTACCGATTATGGAGGTGCATTACACGTACCCTTGAACTCGACGCGGCAGATTGGCGGTTCGAATGGGAATGAGGAGCAGCGCGACCGGATGGAGCGGCCCAGTAGAGGGAGGGTCGGGATGAACTATCCGTAATAATTGTATCTAGAGCCCTCCTGATGACCACCCCCTACCACACCTAAGTACCTGCCTCTACACTCAATACCATGTAAATGAAGGATATGGGAGGACGATCAAAGACTCGATCACTCGTAGTTCTGAGAAAGAGATCACTGCTCTTGGGGAAGAAAAACATTTCGGGACTCAAATGAGCCTATGGGCAGCGAAAACGACCCGACTAACGACCAAGAAGAGGGACAAAAAGGAGCAAGAAGAAAAGGAAGAGAATTAAAAAAAAAGGAAATGAAGAACAACCAAGCACCTTTTCCTGTTCATCACTCAGCTTGTCCATCTCGTTATTTTCTTGTTTCTTGGCGCAGTTACCTGATATCTTTCCATTTCGTCCCTCCTTTCCTTCTTCCTTCCCCTAAAGTCAACGTATAATTGTTTGCCTCGCGGCAGAAATACAGTTTCAGGGGCGGCGGCGGCGGCAGCAGCGAGAGAGGGGGGGAGGGGGAGAGAGAGAGAGAGAGCTAAAAAAAAAAAAGGGGGGGGGGGGGGGGGGGGGGGGGGGGAGAGAGAGTGAGAGAGAGAGAAGTTAACCTAAGTCGGCCTCTACTATTATTAGAACCTCGGCAGGCCGGGGGGGTACCAGTACCGGCTCGACTGCCGCTGCTCTCCCTCCTCTTCCTCTCCCTCCTCCCCCACCTGGCTGCTCCCGCCGCTGTCGACATTATCGCTGTCACCGTCACCGTCACCGTCTCCTGTTCGCTCCTCGTTCGCGTGACGGTGGTCGTCATCATCGTCGCCGTCGCCGTTGTTTTTGTTGTTGTTCTCGTCGTTGTTGTTCTCGGCTTGACAACGGCGAGGATGCGCGCCAGACGACCTCATCGGACACGGACACGTCGGCTCCGGCGGCTCCGAGAAGGCGGCGCTGGATTCCGAGGCGGCGGTCAGGCAGGTGGCCACGGACGAGTTGGAGATCTGGTCGTCGTCCAACTCGCGGGCCGCGTAAGCGAGGCGGCCGTCCTCCGTCTTCGCTCGCAAGAGCCGGGCGAGAGGGCCGCGCGATGATGGTGTCGGCGTCGGAAGAGGAGGAGGAGGAGGAGGAGGAGGAGGAGGATCGGGGTAGTCGGTGGCGTGGAGTTGCTTCAGGGCGTTGAGCATTCTCTCAGCCCAGTCGAGTCCCCCGCTGAAGCTCACGTCCCCCGAGCTCGCGCCCGAGCTGGTGAGCAGGTGGCGGGTAGTGAATTTGGGGTAGTTACAGTTCGGAAATCCCCAGTCGAGCCTGACAAAGCATTGGCCAGTTTCTGCCCAGCGCCGGACCGTGTGCTCATCGTAGCCGCCCCTGAGGGCGACAAGCCGGACCGAGACGGTATGGGGACCTCCGGGTTCGTGGCTCAGAGGTTTCAGGGGCTTCACGGGAGCCTGGACTGAGAGTCCGGGCGGCTGCCCGTAGACGGAGACCGCCTGGATGATGATGGTCGTTTCCTGGCGGCCATTAGTAATGTGGATGGATATGATAACGCGAGTGGCTATGTACGACGTTCCGGTGAAGG
>NW_027192587.1:183649-200517 GCF_042370625.1 Thermothelomyces heterothallicus | reverse complement strand
TGTTAGCATCCGGGGCAACGTTCGGCGTGGAGACATGGGACATTATTGACGGCCACGCTTTAACAGGAAGCAAAGGCAACTGCTCACAGAAGACGTAAGTAATACAATGGGCTGCAGGATTTGTCTGCGCGTGTCAATCTTGCCGCCGTCATCGCGATGTAGGAGGAGCGCATCCTTATATCTGAATGCTGCAGTCAAAACAGCTCACCAAGAATGGAAGCCGATTCAGCCGATCACAAGGCTGGATGGGTACCAATCTTGTTTTGTGCCTCACCTACCCCTTAAAGTAAACGGAATTATGTCACAACTCATGGATGACTTCCTTCTCCATGTGGCTCCTCAACGAGACCACGGGTTGTCTCGAGCCTCGTCAGTGGAGCCGCTTCCCTCTCGGGGGAATTGTAATTCTTGCCCGTTGTGAGCACGAGGAGAGGAGGAGGGAGCGGGGGTTATGGAGGGTGGCTGGCCCTCTAGACCTGTCGTAGCGGCTGCCGGCACACCATCTTCAACAGGAGCCAAGCTCAGCCGCATTCAGGTTGGCAGAGTTCCCTGCAGCTCTGCTTGTCCAGTTAGGGGGCGGCCGTCTTTATTGTTTCATTAGATGACCGCCTCAACACCTCCCCCCAACACGCTAGATGTAAATTCCCTTTGCCGTTCCTGATAGGTCCGAAAATCTCCAAGGCTTCGAATCTGCCATCGTACATGAGGTCGGTGAGAGGAGGCTGAACTTAGACTCGATGAACGATTCTGAGTGGTGCCAGCTAATCCCCTCCTCGCCTCCTCCCCCTCCTCCCCCTCCTCCCAAGGCGTATGTGTAGGTCCGCGTGGGTTATCTCCCATCATCCCGCTAAGTCCAGGTACGGCACCTCTTAACCCATCCTTTTCGCGATTTGCCCCGTCGCCGCCTTGCGGGGCGCAACAACCGTTGAGCCGCAAGGTGAAATGGTTCGCGCCCGTCCTGCTATAACCCTATATGAATTCGTTCTTATTAGTCGGGCACGTCCTCTGTTCGTATTGCTGTTTCGACCTGTCGCTCGACAACTTTCCTCGCCACGCTGGTCGAAATGGTGCGACGCCGGCAGCGACACGATTGGCGTCCGCTGACGCTGCATGATATCGGGTACAACAACCGCCGAATCGACGTCGAGGTGTTCTGGAATGGCAGCACCTGGACCAAAGTGCCTGCGTATGGCAGCACTGACTGGGAGGAGAACTGGATTGCGGCCCCAATCGCACAGGCACTGATCGGTTGTTACACGTTCGAGGAGGGGGCCAGTTTCGGCGAGCGAGGACGCATCGAATACACCAGGAGCCTTAACCTCACCATCATGATCAACGGCAAGTCCGCGGATGCGACATTCCGAGTACTCGAGAACGCCGAAAACCGCGTGAATGTCCCCATGCTCGTCGGCGAGGCTATCATCAGGGAGATATGGGGGGAGGCATGGCCTGCCTCTCACCTTCCTCCGTCCCGTGCTCCTCCTCTTCCTCTTCCACTGAACGCGCCTCCCGCTCCCGCGCCTCCCGCTCCCGCGCCGCACCAGCCCGGCACCGACGTCCACACGGCCTGCTCCTCAGCTCCCGAGGTTTACGGACAGACGGCAGAGGCGCCCTTCGCTTACCCCCAGTTCCCCTCGGGGTATTCGTACGATTCCTTCGGATTCTCCTCCGGCACTCCGTTCAACCCCGCCATCGCCCATCAGGGTTCGCTCCCCGTCATGAGCACGCCATGGCCTACCGGCGCTGGGTACGCCCTGGTAGACCTGACGGGCACCTCAGCCGCCGGTTTCTCCTCCGCACAACAAGCCGGCGGCATTGCTACTCTCCTCGATCACGCCGATAGGCAGCCCGTTGAGAGGGACTTCGAAAACTGTAATGACTGGATCAGCAACTTCGATTACACTTCGCAGCTACAGTAAGTACATACCTTCGCTGTGCTGCGCTGCATACAAGCGCATGAACCTGTCGTCAGAACACAACAAGACGCCGGCCCGCCAGCCTCCAATGTCGTTTGGCCATGACGCTGACCATCCGCCCTCTCAGGAACGAGCACGATGACTAGCTGCGGGCATGCTGTTTTGTATTGGCTGGAAAGACCAGTCAGGTGAGACGCCCTTCTCGGTTTTTTTCTTTTCTTTTTCTTTTTCTTTTTTTCCTTTTCTTACTCCTTTCTCTTCTGTATTCATTTTTGGTCCATCACCGGTATGTCACTGAAACAGGATCGGAGACCGCATCTGGAACATGGCTAACCTATCGATCCCGATAATGAGCAAGAAGGGAAATTTCGAAACCTCGAAGAAAACAAGCAAATGATCAAGTACGGGATTCGGCTGAGAAGCACCTCCCTTACGAATGTCGTTTCCCCACCCTGCGAAACGCAAGGGTGGGCAGGAAACACACTGATAGCCGAACTCTCTATGTTTCTGGCTAGCTCCTTCCTTTCACTCTTCGTTCTTTGCGGCTTGGTTTTGCTTTTTGTTGGGGGGAGGAATCTGCAAGATTCCTCGGGTGGGTTGCAGTGCCCCATGATCGGATCTCTCCTACCCGTTTTGTCAAGCATCGTTGCAAGACGTCAGCGATTGCGTACGTTTATGACCTCATTTTCCCTGTCGCCCATTCTGTCAAACAACAAAAAAAAAAAAACCTCCGCTCTCTGCTCCCTCAACGGAGCAAACAATCACACATCACAAATTCTGGGTTTACATTGAACAATGTCATCATCAAGTTTAATCACATCTCCGTCGGCGTCGACTTCACCTGCCGTTTCATCGGCATCAACTGTTCCTACCTCGCAGCAAGATGGCGATCCTGCGATAGTGCGATTCACCAATGTGGAAGACCTCTTCGATTCGATTAATCGCGCTACTGGGGATTTCCTCATCGTCACTCGTACGGTATCGTCTTCCCTCTTATTTCTATATAGTATACTAATTATTAGACGTCTCTCCTCGTCATTTTACTAGAATCGAGCGGGAGCGACAGAAGCGACGCCGCAAGTTCCGTTTTCGCCGCTATGATAGCGACACCCAGATCCTCTTCATCACGATCCCGACTGGCGTTCATGAAGCGCTCCACCTCGAATTAAATGGTATTTATTTGGAAGAGCTCTCAAGAATGGGTCTAAGTCTAAGGCACGCTTGGTCTTTAATCGGCGCTGAAACGTTTCGACAAGACCATCCTGGAGGAAACAGCGGAGAAGGCGATTCGACTGGTGGTCCAAGACCAGAGCGTAGCAGAGGCAGGTGGCCAACGCTCGTCATTGAGGCTGGCTACTCGGAAACATTACAGGAGCTTCATAACGACATGAGGTGGTGGTTCCGGGCATCAAATCACGATGTCAAGATAGTCATTCTTGCGAAATTCTACTACCAACAACGCTATATTTTGCTCGAGAGGTGGGAGGAAGAAAACTCGTATCCGCAAGGAGCGATCACACGGAGTCGGGCTGCTGCTATGTCGCAGCAAAACCAAAACGGCGTCCTCGAGCCTGTGAAACGGCAGTCAATTACCATTTGGCGCGATGAGACGACAAATCCAGTATCGTATAATGTCATTAGGGAGGCATTGGTACTAGAGTTTCGACTTCTTTTTCTTCGCGATCCTGGCCCGCAAGAGGGTGATGTTGTATTGAGCATTCAGGACCTTCAGTTATATGCAGAGTCTGTCTGGGATCGAGTCCGGGATTAATTAGACTAGCTACTAGGAATCTTTTATTCTGAGTACTACCGATTCGGTCCATCCAAGTTTCCTCTGTCCTCTAGTTCAAGACCGTGATGTCTCAAACAAGTCACATTGAAGCATGCTACACTGGTTGGGTAATCCCGTAGGCCCATTTTCTTCAAGGTGGAATACAGAGATAGTAGAAGCAAAAAAACATCCCGTCTCGCCTAACGCCGTACAAGGGAATCAAGAAAAGAACCTTAAATACAAAGCCGGCAATAAAAAAGACCGTGATCCCCACCGCCCTCCGAAACAATCTTGCCATCCAACAGGGGTGGCGAACGTCGTCATCGATTTCGGTTTCGCCCAGGGAAAGAGGCCCCGGGGCGATCAATCAGCTCGAACTGCCACTGTCCCAATGATAAGGTGGTCGGTCGTCGCCATACCGGCCCTCACACAAGTCCGGCGCCACCAGGAGGGAAATGGAAGTGACTTTCCCGAGAGCCTAGCGCCAGCCATCACTCCCTCATCTTGACATAGTTGCTGGGGAATATCCCGTGCCTCGTCCCGATCATTCCTGTCCTGTAAACCCTCAATCAGTTTCTAGCTCAGACTCGTCCAGGCTTCCGAGGTAGCCCTCCCCCCTTCTAGGAGACAAAAGAGAAAAAAAAAAAGAAGAAAAGGGAAAAAAGAAAGAAAGAAAGATCAGAGGAGGTGAACATACCACCAGTCATTGTCACTGTCCGTCTTCTTCAGCACCGTGATAATGTCCCCCTTCTTGAATCCCAGATCGCCCGGTTGGTCGGGCTCAAAGTTATACAGCGCGATGGCCTCGTTCTTCTTGAGCAGCGCCTCCTTGCTGGCGTAGTTGGGCTTGGGCGCCGCCGGCCGCCCGGGCGGGCCGTCGTGGTGGAACGTGCTCGAGCGCGACGGCGGTTGCTGGCCGAACGACCGGGGCTGCTGGTCGTAGACGTCGTCCTGCCACGTCGTCGACCGCTTGGGCCGCCCGAACTCGTCGTGCGCCTGCCCGCCGTACCCGCCGCCGCCGCCGTACCCGCCGCTCCTCGGCTGGCCCTCGCCGTAGGCCGGCCCGGTCTTGCCGCCCCAGACGACCTCGTCCCGGTGGTCGTCGTACACGGGTATGTCGTTGTACATCCGGTCGTCCGCCATGCCCCCCGGGCCGCCGATGCCCCGGAAGATGCGCGAGTTGAGGACGCTGAGCAGCGGGGCGGCCTGCGGCGGCGGGCGCTCGCCGCCCATCAGCAGCTCCCTCGCCGAGACGGGGCGACCGTACAGCCTGGCGTTGGCGTCCTTGCGCTCGATGATGGCGGAGCCCTCGAGCGAGACGCCGGCGAAGAGTCCCTTGGTCTTGGAGTAGCTGAAGATGCCCGCGACGCTGCGCAGCGACGCGGCGCCGGCCGCCTCGGCGTTGCGGCCCACCGGCCCCGCCGCGATCGAGACGTTGCCGCCCAGCGTGAGCGAGCCGGCCTGCGAGAAGGTCTTGACCGCGCTCGAGTCGTTGAGGATGAAGACGAAGTCGGTCAGTTCGAACCCGATCTGTCCGCCGAACCCGGCGCCGGCCGTCGCGATCGCGGACGGCGCGCTCCACGAGCCATCCGGGAGCCGCGCGACCACGAGGCCGCTGCCGAAGCGCCCCGATCCGAGGAAGCCCGCTTTGAGGACGGTAAGGATCGCGAGGCCCTGATCGTGTTTTTTTGGAGGGAGGAGGAGGAGGAGTGTGTTAGCGTCTAGTTCACGGGGCCGGTATGCCAAGCGGGAGATTGGCAGAAAGCGGAGAGGCAGAAAGAAGGGCCCCGGAAAGCCCTCTGATGTTACGTACCTTGGCATTGGCGAGAATGGATGGAGGAATAACCTTTTCAGGACCGAAGGCCTGACGCGGATCAATGAAGGAGGTAAGGATCTTGGCGCACTTTTTGCATTCCGCTGCGTGGCCAGGTCAGTTTACCACAGAAGTTCGCCCAAGGTTGCACGTCACAGGGGCCATCAGCGCGGAAGAGCCGGGACAAGGACTTACACCCCAGTGAGGACGGAAGAGGATTGTTGATACCCATGGCTAATCAGTGGGCGGGTGCGCTGTCGGGAAAAAAAAAAACTTGAGAAACGCGTTTCAGTCAGGACCCGAGTGTTTGCCAGCCCAAATTCGTGCGGCTGCGCTGCGGTGTTAAGTGAACAGGCTGGAAGAATCACAGGAGGGTCAGAATGAAATTGTGGGGTTGCGATTCGCTGCGGTTCCGTCTGTAGAATCTCGGATCGGTTCTGGCTTGCCGCGACGGTGCAGAGTCCAGCCAGCAATATGTAACGGGACGGTGGGAAAAGATGTTCGACACGAAGTTGGTCTTGCTTGCTCTGGAACGGTCGAGGTGAGGGAGAAAAATGGGCGCAGGAAGAGATGCTGCCACGCGTTGCTGATGCGGCTGTGAGGGTCGAGTGACAGGCAGCTCGGGGAAGGCGGCGCGTTCCCCGCAGCAGTCACCAGGGTGCCGACAATCACTGCTGCAGTGCCTTGGATAGAAATTCTTGGAAAGCTGATACTCCTGGCAATTCTTTATCCCTCGTTCTCTACACACGTATTCGGCATGGAATCCCATCTCAAGTACCTCACTTGTAGCCCCTTCTACTTCGTGCCAACCGTGTATTTAATCAGGTGAACATGCAAAGAGAAATCGAACACAACTGACATGGTTCCCCACATTTGACCTTGAGCAATGCGGGCGGCCTGACATCATGGGACAACATCTGGCGCCACACTGTGGCTGGGCACCGTTGCCAAGCTGCCTGGCCCCCTGATCGCAAAGCGCCAACTGCCGTTCTCGACTTGACCCGGATCGCGGATCGCGGATCGCGGATTGCCACACCCACGACGGGTACGGCCATTTCGAATTTTGCCAGCACAGATTGCATCGATAACGTGCCTCTCCTGAATTAGCTATCATTGGTTCCTCCGACCCCTCTTCCTCCATTGAAGGACCATCTCCGGCAACCGACAACGGTCACAACAAAAGCCGGCGAATCTGGCGAGATATCGAACCCCCCCCCCTTTCTTCCCGACCCTGAACCACTGCCATCTGTTCGGTCCTCGGTGCGTTTGAAGCCACGTTAGCTCGGCCGTCTAACGCGGCTTGACCTCCCGAACCGCTTGCGACCGACCGACCAGGCCGACCTTCGCCTCCGCCAGCGCCACAACTTATCCCAGCAACCCACCCTGAGAGAGAGTCGACGCGTTCCTAAACCCCAAAGAACACAAAGATGTCGGAAGCCTACGAGCGCGAGCGTCAGAACAACGCTCGCCTGGACGAGCTCTCAGCCAAAGTGTCGGCGCTGCGGGGCGTGACCATCGACATCTACGACTCGGCTCGCTCCCACGAGGTGATCGACTCGACCGTACGTCTAACCCCTTATTACCTTCCTTGAGCCCCACATCATCTCGAGACAAGGGGTTTACGATGAAATAGAGTGCCAGGGGGGAGGGGCGAGACACAATGAGCGAATAGCATACAAGAACTGACAGAGACTTACTACGATTCTAGAGCGAGACGTTTTCTTCGATGGGCAGCCAGCTCAGAGGCTCCGCCAGCCGATTAGGCCGCATGGCGGCGGCAGGGAACAAGGTTGCCATCTTCAAGCTGTCTACCATCATCATCGGGAGCGTGCTGGTCCTGTACTATATCTGGAGGCTGCTCTTCTAGGTCGGGCATGCGCGAGATATCTGAAACGAAAAGCGGGATTGGGCGCCCGACCGAAAAGTCTCAGAGAGAGCGCCTGGTGCTTTCCTCCTTCGTCGGAAGGTGTTTTTCAAGATGTGGTTTGAGAGGGCATGGATTAGTATTGCTGAAGTGCAGCGCGGTGTACGGGCATGATTTTGGGAATGTACCAATTTGTGCTGGCTTGTTTTGGCTAACTCGGGATTTGCACATTGTCATGACTGGGCGTTGGGGCGTCGAATTCTGGTACTGCTTGATGAAAGGGGAAAGTAATACACATTATATACCCGCATGTTCAGGGCTTAGCTGTATGTTCAATTGATAGAATTTTGTTTTCTTTCTGCTCCTACAGCTGGTCTATCGTCAGGAAAAGCAGAGCTGGCCTCCGTCTTTGTCTCGATCCGGCGATGCACAATCCACACACAAGGGGGCAACCCGTCGCTCAGATGCACCAAGTCGGTACACGTTTTGAAAAATTAGGTGCATCTCCCCGTCGAACAGACCGAACGGTTACTCCCAAACATTCGAGAACAGATCATCAGCACCTGCGAGCCCGCCCGCCGGCTTGATTGTGCTGTCTGTGGCTGTCGTGCTGCTGGTCCACCCACCGAATTCCTCGTCCGCCGCCACCTTGGGTACAAACCCTCCCGATGCGCCAGGAACGATAGGTTTGCTAGCGAGGGAGGCCCAGTCACTTGACGTCGTGCCGCCCACGGCCGGCTTCGATGTCTCTGGAGCAGCCTTGGACGGTTCAGCGGTAGCCCAGGCATTGCCGCCCCAGACGTCAGAGCCTCCCCAGCCGTTGCTGCCAAGTGGATCAAGAGGGTTGGACGTGACGGTAGCGGATGTAGCCGGAGGACTCGATTTCGGCTGATTTGCGGAGAGGTTAAAGATGGACGAGGAGGTGCTCGCCGTTGTCGGCGCTGCTGCCGGCTGCGAAGCGGCCGCTGGCGGGGAGGGTGCGGACAGATCGAACAAGTCGCCGAGAGCAGACGAAGCAGGTGCCGCAGCGGGCTTGGGAGCTGCAGCAGGAGGGGAAGTCGATCCCCAGCCAGAAGAGCTACCGATCGACTGTTTCGACTGGTGCGCGGAGGCTGCCGGTTTGGAGTCGAAGAAGCTGCCGCCGCTCAATGCCGAGAACGTGGAGCCGCTCGATTGCTGTGCGGGGCGAGAGGATGTGAAAGAGCCAAGGCTGGAGAAGGCATCGGTTTGGGCGGGTTTCGGAGACGGCGCGCTGGTGAAGCTCAGGCTGCTAAATGCATCGTTGAGCCCGCCCAACGAGCCCTGCGCCTGACTCATACCGGTCGGAGAAGACATTCCGCTCAACGATCCGGATGGGGCGTGGGAAGCTTGTTGCGCAGCAGGTTGGGGTTGTGGACGGGGAGCCGTCGCGTATAGCGAGAGGATGGATTGTTTGAGATCCGGGCGTGACTGGGTGCCACTAGGTGTGCCCGTTGTGCTTGCCGGACGCGGCGGCGCGGCCGGCTGCGTGCCCAGGAAGTCGAGTCCCAGGAGCGAGTCTTTCGTGCTGGTCGCCTTGGGCGGAGCAGGGCTCGACTTGGCGGGAACTTGCATTGCTGTCGGCCCAGTATTGCTGGCTCTTAGAGGGGCCGGCGCGGGGGCCGCCGGAGCCACGATTGGATCCCCTCCGATGAGATCGGCTTGGGGTGTTGCTGACTGGCCGGCGGATGCTTTACGGACAGACTCCCGGCGTTCCACATTTTGCTTCTCCCTAACAACGCTCAGTGGCACGTCGTCGTCCCCCTCAGCATCGAGAGTCGCGGGATCTGGCATGGGTCCATCCATCACCCATCGCTTCAGCTCATACTTGGTGCGGATGAAGTTCTCAATCTTGGCTTCCGAGGGAACATGGCCGGGCGCCAACTTCGCTTCCCAGTACTTATTTGCGCGCGCGTTGCCCCAGTTGAGAACGCTCTGTAGTTGCTCATCGGTCCAGGCATCTAGGTCCACGGACTTGACGCGGCTGATGTGGGTGCCCATTCCGCGATGGATACCTGAGCAGCGGATGCAGATGAAGACGCCGAGGTTCCAACTCGCCCATCGTGGGTCTGATGGCAGGTTTGTCAGCGTATTGCAGGAGAGGACGGTCCGAGAGACACGCACGTTTGTTGCGCTTGCAGTCGGCGCACACCTTGTTGGGCTCGAGCTTTAGGAGGTTCTTGATAGTCTGTTGGTTCTGAGCTGCCCGCTCGGCAGCGGGATTCGGCGGTCGTCGAGACATCGGGGAGTTATGATCCGGTAGATGGCCCTAAGGGTTGATGTATTGGGTGTACGTGCGGCCTCGAAGTTCAAGACAGTTGGCGCACGACGTTGGGTTCTCCCCCGATAAAGGCGGGCCGGTGGGACGCGTGAAACGGGTTGAAACGGGGCCGAATAGGTGGGTCTGTTCTGCTTTGAATGAGCGAGTGATCGAGTCCAGTTGACGTGCTCCTGAACCCCGCTTCCCCGATATTCACTTTTTTAGGGAAACGAGGTCAGGGAAATACGCAGTACCTTACGAATGTAATTATGCCTTATGCTCTTGGCCGCTCCAAAACCGCGGGCGTCTCTGACGTAGGCCTAACTGTCAACCTGGCTCAGCTTGGTCGTAACTCTGGCATGTATGTACG
This sequence comes from Thermothelomyces heterothallicus, assembly GCF_042370625.1. Lineage (NCBI taxonomy): Eukaryota > Fungi > Ascomycota > Sordariomycetes > Sordariales > Chaetomiaceae > Thermothelomyces > Thermothelomyces heterothallicus. Next base: position 190,505 of record NW_027192587.1, on the reverse strand, counting down.
TGTCATATTGGTGCATTGAGGATGAAGCGGCGATCCAATTCCGCCACCCTACAAAGTACACATGCGCTTCCATCCGCATTGAGAGAAACTGATTCCATCAAACCTCAAGCAGCCCCGCCTAGCTGCTAGTTCAATGCCCGGTGATTTGTCAACACACATGCTGCTCTGTCTTGTGCTGCCTCGAACTGAGCTCTAAATTCACACCTTGGGACTTTTATAACCCCTCCCCATCTTCTCCTCACGCTCACGCTCCGAGGGTGCCCTTGACTTCACCCTCCATGCGCTCGCAACTTTGGCGCTTCTATACCCTTTTCTCACGCTCCACGAACCGCGCCATACTTCGGGTCCCTCCTCGACTGCCCAACACCGCACCTCTCAAGTCCATGACGATCCCTTTCCTTAGTGCCTTGTTCGGTACCAGTACCTCTTCCAGCAGCACCAAGAACAACATGGTTGTCTATCCCGACCAGCGCACTCCAGAAGAGTGGCGCGCCGTCCTCAGCCCAGGTGAGTCCAACGCCCTTCGCCCTTCCATACCTTGCAGCGATTACTGACCGATAAAATCCAGAACAGTTCCGCATCCTCCGTGAAAAGGGGACAGAACGACCTGGTACAGGCGTCTACGACAAGCACTACCCCGACAAGGGGATCTACGCCTGCGCCGGGTGCAACGCGCCGCTATATAAGGCCAAGCATAAGTTCGCGTCGGGCTGTGGCTGGCCGGCCTACTTCGACAGCATCCCGGGAGCAGTGGTGCGGCACGAGGACCGTTCGCTGGGCATGCTCCGCACTGAAATCGTTTGCGCCAACTGTGGGGGCCATCTAGGGCATGTGTTTAAGGGGGAGGGCTTCCCAACGCCTACGGATGAGAGGCATTGTGTAAATAGTATTTCGTTGGTTTTCAAGGAGGATGAGGGGGACGAGGAGAAAGGACAGGTGAAAGAGGAGGGGACCAAGGCCTAATTTGGTGAGTTGAGCTGAAAATAAAACCAGGATGTTTCATTAATGAACGGTCATATCCAAATGAAGAACATGTGTTTGCTCTGCCGGAGGACGGCCTAGGGAATGCTAATTCAGGGAAGATGCTGAGGGGATTCTAGATACATACTCAGAAGACCTCCTTACTCCCGACACAATGATAATACAAGCCGGCTAATGTGGTACAAAGAACATAGAACATGTCTAACCTCCATACTGCTTGTGCTCCCTCATTCGGTGAGCCGTGGCTACCACAACACCATTCCAACGCTCCGCAAATTCGTTCTCGTATTTTGACAATATATCCGCCAGACCATCCGATGGCTCCGCTGATGCCATGTCTTTATTGGCTTTCTCTATGAAGTCGTCCCATATACTGCTCGCCTGAGCTAGGCCTTGATGCTGATCTTGTGACACCTGTAGCAGCCAATCATCGATCATATCAGAGTCAGTCGGCGATTCAAATAATGTTGGACTTGAACTGAAGATGATGGCGTCATCTATATTGTTCTGCGAAGACTCCGACTTAGGTGGCACATGTCCTCTCGTTTCCTCAAAGGCGTTGAAGAGAGGTGACTGCTGGATTTTCTCGTCGAATTCGCCAGGCTGCCTAGAGTATGAAGCGTTGTCGATCGTTACCAGCCGTCTAATCCTTGCTGGACGCTGCCTGTCGACCGAGAACCCTTCCAAGGAGCTTGACATGTTGCCATATGTTTCACTGGCTTGATGATCTTCCCCAAGCTTGCCCTGTGTTTGATCTTTTGAGACGCCCAGAGTTGAGGGCCTGGTTACGTATCTTATCGGATCGTCTTGCAAGCTTGAAGAGAGTCTCTGTCTTGGGTACCAACCTCTAGTGGCATGTGGCGCATCACTTTTGCTGATTGACTTGTCAAATGGATTGGAAATTGTATACATCCGAGGGCCTTGATGTTCAAAGACTGCTGTGGTCCGTCTCACTCTTGGGCGGCCTGAAGAAGCAGGGCCAATCTTGCTCACCTTGTAGATCCCTTCACCTAAAATTCCGGGGACACCAAGGGTCGTTGCTGGTCGAGATGGTACAAAAGCGGGTGACCAGGGACGCTGATCAGCTCGCAATGTTGCAGGCGGTCCGATCGGCTGGCTGGGTGGCCGTTGCAATGAGGATAATCTAGGGTAACCTTCGAATCTGGGGGGGCGCGGGCCCTGCGCAGTTGGTTCAGAAGTCAAATGGGGGCTTGAGGTGTTTGGCTGTCCTGTGTCGCTGCGTTGTTTGTACATCGGAGCATTAGGTTGCCCTGGTAGACGCCATGACCCGAACGGGGCAGCTCCGGAAACGAGACCTTGATCATAACTCGATCCTTCGTACGATATGATGATGCTTAGGTTACTGAGCTCTCGCAGCGCCGTGTTAAGATCTGAGGAGGTCTGAAATGTGACGTTGAGAATAGAAATCTCCTAAATCAACCGTTAGATGGAAACAATTATGCGCGCTGAACCGACACAAGGATTACCTACATTCTCCAAGTTTGTCGAATACTGGAAACGAATAGAGCTCTTTGGCGATGAACAAGTGATTGAATGCGAAGGATTGTGTTGGCTCGCTTCTGAGGGCGCTTTGAAGATGTTCAAATCTAATCTTATCTGGCACTATGGTCTCAGCATGTGCCTCCATGTGTGGGGGGGAAGGGGGGAAGGGGGGGCGGTTCCAGTGACCGACCAATTCATCAGCCTTGTCTTCGACGTGCACCATCAGAAAGTGGCGCCAGACAGGCATTCGTGGTCGCGAGCCTGTGTATGGTCTGCGTGGAGCAAGCTCGAGTTGCGGTTTGAGTACTAGCTGTGGTTTCTTGTACGCGTTTGGCTTGTCATCGATACTAATGCTCACGAGGTCAAACCGGAGTATTGGTCGTCGATTGCTTGAGACACTTTGTGGTGCAGGCATCCTGACCTTCGGATACAATGTGTAGCTAGGGTTGAGAACCAGGAAGAAAGTGAGGTTTGGGGAAAGCTAATTACAACCAGAAGGCATCCAAAGCGGAAACTATGGCCTCTGGGGAGAGTTGCAGATGTCGTGGTGACCGGACCTGGAAGGAACTACCCTCTCGTCCGCGATCTTGCCATGCCCGCAACTCATTATAGACGGATTGCTTTCGTAACTTGGGCCGGTTGGATTTCATTCAGATACAGTATATGCCCGGACAAGTGACTAGCACCTACACTCACTATTATTTAAAGGCTAGAGTATCAAGGTAGTGCTTCAAAGTTGTCTTGTGTACATCAGTTTCCTTGGAGGGAAAGCAGGTAGAGTGAAGCAATGATGCGGCTGAAGGTTTACAAACGGTACTATTGCTCTAAGTTTCAGAAGTAATGAGGTCCTAGATGTAGTCACCGTGGTGTATGTCCAGCTGGGCAGAAAGGGCGTGCCCCCTACTGCGGGCAACGAGCGTGGAGGTGTAATCCGTAGAGAGGTCGTTGCTACAAGGGGGTCAGGCCAAGACGGGATAAGCTGGTCCGTGCATAGCGCTAGGCTGCAGGCCCACAGCAACTTTAACCCAGCAGATCGGAGCCAAAAACTTCCCGCGAGTTGCCAATCGCAGTCTCAGGTCGCGTCGCATCCCATCGCCGAAATCGAACTAAATACCAAGCACGCGCGCCCCTCCTCGTATCCATCCTAGCGCGTTCTGCTGCGCATCATCACGAATCCGGATTGACCAACGTTTTGTAGCCCGATATCCGCGAGCTTGCGAAGAGAAACCATCGGGCGCCGTGTTGCGCTCAATGCACCAAAATGGCACCGACCAAGCCGACCGTCGAGCACACGGTCGACCGCACCCCCGAATATGAGAAGTTCATTGAGGAATTGCGCGCCTTCCACGAGAAGCGCGGCACGAATTTTGACCCAGAGCCTAAGATGGGAAATACTACGGTCGACCTGCTCAAGCTCTTCAAATACATCGTCCAACATGGCGGCTATGACAAGGTGTCTGACGAGAAGCTGATGTGGCGGAAGATGTGTGAGGGTTTGGGACTGATGCGGCATAACGCTCCGGCAGATGCCTATACTTTGAAGCAAATCTTTTACAAGAACCTGGCTGCGTACGAAATCAAAACGATACACAACAAGGAACCTCCGCCGCCCGAGATTCTCGAATTCACCACAGCCAAGGGAGGCTCGCTTCTCACTCGGACACTGGAAACATATCAAGCAAGGTCCAAGGCGGACAGAGAAGGGTCCACAGAGGACGGTACGCCTAGTAGGGAGCGCCGTGCCGAGGATACTCCAACCTCGAGTCGGGCCTCCCGTGGTCTGCGAGAAGCTCCAGCACCCCGAGTCATCTTTCACCCCGACACGAACCCAACGCGGCAGACCCGAAACGCTTCAGCCCAGCATTCTGGGGCGTCCGGCTCTACGACGCACTCTCAAGCCCACTCTCAGTCCCACCAAAACTCGCAGTCGCACAGCGGCACGCCGGCCGCGATGCACCAGAGCCAGCCTCACCCTGGACGCGGCGCGCCCTCAGTTCTCTATAATCCTCCGGGACCCGACATGAGCAACCCTCTCGTACAGAGTTACCAACCACAGCCGCCTCAGCAGGTGCCGTTGCGTATCGTTGACACTCCTGCGAGCAACCCAGACCTATTCGCAAAGAAGCAGCGGCTGCAACGACAACCAGCAGCTCCGGCACCGAATCCTGCATCTCTTGTTCGTGCTTCTCTTCCTCCAGGTAAGCTATCTCTCATTGCATACGGCATGCCTAGGCGCGTCACTAACATGAGTAGGTACGCTCGACGGTCCCAACATTTATGAGAGGTGTCTCTTGGCCCTACGCTCCGGTATTCAGGCGGAGCAGGCCTTCGGTTTGAACCATCTGGTGAAGATATCCTACGAACGTGGCGACAAGTACAAATTCTCCCAGTTCAGCGGCTTGGCAGAGGGACTGACCGAGTTTGCTCTTGGCGTCGGGAAACTGTTTTACGACGTCGAATGGACCATCTCTAACGACCCGGATTACGACGACGGCGAGATTGGCGAGCTCGACGGCATCAATGGTACAGCTGACATCCTCGAGAGGATTGCGCAGCTAAAGCCCAAAGACGTGCAGGACAATTTTCAGCCCGCAGAGTTCACGGACCAGCTCGTCTTGATCACCGAAGCCGTTCTGACCATTCGTAACATGGTCATGTTGCCCGAGAACGCGTGGTTCATTTCCGACTATCCACCAGTCAAGGATCTCATATGCATTCTGCTTCACCTTCCGCCATTGGACCTTGTAGTTGAGTTGAAGCATTGTGCTCTCGACATTGCGGAGCAAATAACACCCCATCTAATCCTCGACTCCGAAGATCCTCTTTACCAGACATTGCTCTCCCAGCTCCAATCATCAGACCGCGGCATCATACTCGCCGCCCTCCGGGCTCTGGGCCGCATCGCCATGAACCATCCCACCGAGACAAACCAGCTGGGTGGAGTTCCGCCTGTCATCCTTCAGTCCCTGATAGATTGGCTGATGCTCAACGACGACGAGCTTGTGGACGCGATCCTAGATTTTCTGTACCAGTACACCGCTGTCGTTTCCAACCTGGACGTGATGTTGGAGGGGACGAATGTTGAGCACCTCGTGGTCCATCTTGTCCGGCTACTCTCTCACGGAGCTAAGCGCTGCCAGCGAGAGGTAGTCCTTAGCGAGGCGCGCCTCGCTTATGAACCCGCCTCCGAGCATGTTATTCCGATTCCCAAAGACCTACAAGAGCGACTATTGGCCATGGAAGAACCCGAGCGTTGCTATGCATGGCTCCGCTGCTTCTTTGAGGAAGACCCGGAGGCACAGATCACACAGATTGCCATCTGGCAGGCGTACAACGCGGCTTTCCTCGAGTCTCTGAAAAGGATGGGCCGCACGATGATCAACGCGCCCGAGTTCATCCGGCATATCAGCACCGTGTACCAGAACGCGGGCGCCCAAGTCGTCCGCGAAGCCAACGGCGAGTCGCAAAAGTTCATCATGCGCGGGATTCGCCCCCGCACTTTCCCCATCACCATCGATGGCCGCGGCTATTTCCAATGCCAGTGGCAGCCCGCGCCTGGCCAACACATCCAGTGCCGCACGTGGAACACGACCGCGGAGAAGATGTGGCAACACATCCTGGCCGACCACCTCGGCGAGGCCCCGACCAGCGAAGACGGCAAGTTTCAGAATCGCGAGGGTACCTACACCTGCGCCTGGGACGGGTGCGCCAAGTACCCGAAACCGACGAGGCTCCAGCTGGCCCAATTCATGACGCACATCAAGACGCACCTGAGGGCCGAAGAAGCCCGGCGCGCCGCAGAGACTGCCGCTGTCCTCGCGCAACCGGACGTCCCGTCAACCCCGCACGGCGGCAGTACGGTGGCCGCATCCCCATCCAAGCAGCGCGGTTCCATTTCTGGAGCCGGCGCCGGCGGCGGTGGCAGCATCCCCAAAGGGGCGCGCGTCATCCGCCCTGCCACGACCATCACGCTGACATACGAGGAAACGGCCTCGGCCCGCGACGAGCGCAATCCGAACGCGCCCCCGCAGGCGGCGGGCATACCGCTCTCAGCAGCGCTGATCCTGCGGAACATTGCGCGGAACGTGGTCAAGACGGCGGCCGAGGAGAGGCTGCTTGCTTCTTCCTCCGCCCAACAAGGGGGAGGAGTGGAGGGGGAGAGCAACAAGGCAAAGGACTCGGGAGTCGGGATCAAGGGCGGGTGGAACGAAAGGCTGTTCAGGCCTGTGATGCCGCGGCTGTGGGAGGTGTTTACTGAGAATCGGCTGCTGGCACCGTACATGACGAGCTTGTTCCAGCTATTGGAGAGGGAGAGGGAGGAATATGCGTTTGGGGACTACTAGCTTTTTTTTTTTTGGGAGGAGGGGGGGGG
>NW_027192587.1:158463-182914 GCF_042370625.1 Thermothelomyces heterothallicus | reverse complement strand
TACACCTCCTCCAGGATTCTGAATCCTAGCGCGGTACTTGCCGCCAGTGGCTTTTTTGGCGCAGGACCCACGTACCACGCTAGGATTCAGAATCCTGGAGGAGGTGTATAGCACATCTGGAGAACTGCCCCGGATATCATCATGTACTCCACAAACACCTACCTCAATCCAGTTCTCGTCGTGCCACTTGTCCTACAGAAATTCGGTCAGGGTCCGACTGGATGCCGACACGACTCGTCGGATCCGACGGTCTGACGTCAAATGGACTTGGTCTGCTGCGCCGGGACCACCCGTAGCTGCTGCGGGTCGGTAGATTAGGTGTGTACGTGCACTCTGCGGTTCGGGTCCAAGCTCTGTCCCTGCACCAATGTAATCCGTACTTGTGTGTATGTAGTCCGTACACCGCCTGGGATTATGCCTTTGCCGGTCCCGCGTGGCGAAAAAAAAATTGAGATGAAGCCATCGTGAAATCTGGGGAAGCAAGGCCTCGCGATTGGGTGGTGGTACCGACGGGCTGGGACAAGGTGTGGCGGTTCGCTTGCATCGTGATTCCGTGCCTTGGCGCGCCTGTCGGGTCAGGCCCCAGATCTTTGTACGATCTCGTCTTTCGACTTGCTCGTCGTCTCGAGGGAGTACGGGGTATGTATGTCTGTGTACGGCCAGAGTGAGCAAACCTGCTGCGCTCGGGATGCGTGGGACGCTGAAGGTTCGAAGCGAAGCTTGAGACCTGAGGGAAAAATTTGTCAAAACTTCCCCTTCCCCCTCTCTTTTCCTCTCCCTTTCCTCTCCCCATCCTTCGCCTCTTTCCCTCACTGCTGTCACTCGCTCCGAGGCCAGGCCACCTAAAAAAGAGCAATTTTTAGCTCGGTGAACTTCGGATCCACCCGCGCTTGCCGGAACGGCAACCGAGCGGCGCTAGTTAGAACCCACGTTCTGGAATTTTGAACAGGGACTTGCCTGGTCGGGAAAGGGGAAACAGCAAGGTTGGCGGACGGCTGGAATACTCCGTACACTACGCTAGAACTCCAGAACTCGCTGGGATGGTGATGAATCATGACCCTTTCGAGTGTGTTCGTAAGAGGGGGAGCGCTGTCAGGGATGACATCCCCGGTCAATGCTGATCCAATTCAAAGCCCTGCAAGCCGTGATTTTTAGTTTCGACAAGTCATCATCTGAAAACTCGAAAGATAAGGACCGTGCATCGTGTGTGGCCGGAAGCTGCGTGGGGAGGCGCGGGGTGCGCGCCTTGCGCAACCTTTGCTGAGCTGAAACAACATGGTCGGACAGGTCAGGGAAGCGTTATTCGTTCCTCAAAAATTGCGCGCTAACACAACCTGTAACAATACACCATGGAGGTACAGTTGCACTACAGTGACGCGATCACTGCTTGGATGTTTCTACGGCATATTCTGTGGTGGGCGTATAACTCATGGAGTCCCCTACGCAGTAAGTGCGTGTTGCAGAGTACTGAGGCAGTGTGCAATGGAAAAGTACGATAGTTATTTGCCATCTGTGCTTTTTTGGCGAGGTGATCGGCGGCCGTTTGGAGCGGGTCCGAATGTTGAGCCAGCGGCATGGTAGGGATGTCGCAGATGGAAAACCGTGGAGGGCGAATTGAGGTTACAGGAGCTCCCGTGTTCGCGGTCAAGTCCCGCGCTCCAAGCTCGCCACCCTAGTCGGGAGACGTGGGGACCGTTCCAGAGCTCCCCGGCACTGCCCCTGATCTTCGAGTCAAGAATGCTCGGGATTCGGAACCCAGGCCGGCAGGGTGGCCACATGACCTGCAAAGCTTTTCTTGGTGATGCTGACGTGCAGGTGCCCAATCCTTGAGTCGTGGATATCGGTACCTCGTCTAACCATAGTGTATGCCGTACTTGTATGTGCCGACAAACGACATGCCCAAATCTGCACATACCTACGGACGTACTTGGCGAATCCATTACCTATGAGCGAAATATCTAACTAATAATGTATTGTGGTATAGTCCGCAGTGTAGTGTACTAGTGTACTTGTAGTGTAGTGTACTCATAGTACGGAGGAGTGATGTCTTGTCGTACTCTGTAACCAGGGTCCTGTCACGGCAAGTGGCGTTACTCTGTAGTTCTTTTTTGAGCGAGGCTCCAAGTTGGTCGATTTTATGATGCAGTACACTTGAGCTCGCCCTGACTCGGGTCAACGCCGGCGCATCATTCACAGGGAATACAGCGGAGTTAAACCTCAAGCTCCGGATTGCGGAAAAGCCGTAATGGCACGGCATGCGAACATGTACGGATTACAAAGTAGAGAACGATGTGCTCCTGGTTGGGGCAAACGCAATCGGAAATTCGGTCACTTCCCAACGCGCCATCTTCGGGATGCTGCTGGCAATGGGCACTAATGCAAGCGCAAAGAGATACGCGTCTCAGGTGCATGCATGTAGGGGATTCAAACAAGCACCTGGCTACTCACCGCTATCGGAGAGACTCAAAAGAACGCACTTTGGGTGTAGTCAAATGATGGTTTTTGTTGGTCTCGGCTTCTCTACTACACTACACCAGTGAGAGGACAAGATTGGGGGTGTTGCGAGATTCTAGCCCCCTCTCCCCCCCCCACGCGGCGCATCCATCGGATTGTGCTTTGCCAAGCCATCGGGCGCGGCTTCTACACTGCAACCCCGGGCCATGCATCTTGTATTGCTGCGGAGCAGCCTGGGTTGACAGGGGCCCTCCACTTTCGATCTTGGCGCCCATCTCGGTCGCCCATTGGGACAAGGGCAGGACGCGTCTTGAACATGAAGGCGAGCAAGGTTAGTTGTTCGAAATGGCACCCCAGTTGAGCGAGCAGCCTGCTCCTTGAGGCTGGAACGTCGAGCAGGGGCGCTCCTAGAAGACACGGCCCGGAGACAGGGTCGGTTCAGAGGGGCCCGTATCGTTCTTGCTGATCAATGGAAGCCCAAGCTGTCGCGAAATCTCTCTGTCGGAGATGTCATGTTTCCTAACCCCCAAGTGTGTGGGCTCAGCGGAGATTGATCGGCCTCCTCGCCAGCCCTGTCAATTGTTGCTCTCCACTTCCCCAGTCGAGTTAAGCAAGAGGAACACAAGGTGAAAACATCACATTTTTAAAGCCGCAAATACTTGCCTTTCAGGCATGGCTGCGGCAGGCGCAAGCCCCGGCTGGTTCCGCGGCAGCCACGCCAAACTCTGGAACACAACACGTATGGCGCGGTCCATGAAAATTGCTGATGGTCTTGTGACTACCTCCCAATCTCTTGGTCCCACAGAACACACCTCACCGCTCACTGATCCTCTCGTCGGGATGCTCGGACAGATTGCTTGCTGATTACCTTTACGGAAGGGGGTACAGGACATAAATACAAGACCAACATCAGCCCGGGAACTTTTAGACTCTGTAAATATTTTGTCAACATCAGGCACAGACAAATCATTCTCAACTCGGCCGCTGACGCCTACGCTGCTTCCTTGGTCTATCAGTTAGCAAATTTTCTTGCGAAGAGGTATGTAGCATCCGGGATTGGTTCGAGAGAGTTGTAGCAGTCAACACTACGCTAGTGGAGGGGCGCTCGAAAGTGACGTGAGGCACCGGCGAGGATGGAAGTCCCAAATGGGTATTCCAGTCTAGTCCGGACTTGACGCCATCGAGTAGTGTGGGAGGTGACAATCAGGACGCTCTCTTTCCCCGCGAACCCAGAAGATAGCCGGCCAGCAGCCTCACCACCTTAAAGGTTGGAAAGATCCAGAACTCGTGCTGACCCTGCTTCTGCTGCAGCCGCTTTCTTGTTTCTGCGACTAAAATAATCTTCTCCGACCGGCATTTGCCAACCGTGTGCGTGCAGAGTTGCGTTGGAACTTGCAGATCCACAGCCCCACGATTGTCATTGCACCGACAGCATTCTCGACTCGCAATTGCCACCGTTCTGGACCCCGCCGGCTCCTTCGCCCCAATCCATCTCCACCCTCCCCTGTTCGCGCAGCCCGAGAGTTCCTCAGTTGGGTCGCCTCAACGTCGGGTTCTCGCTGTTCGCCTTCATATTCAAGAGAGAGAGAGAAAAAGAGACTCTCTTATAAATAACAAGAGCCTGGCGGCCATTTGCTAGCTGTCAGGTTTCTGCGATCAACGCGCGGTTTTGTGCTCGCTATTGAGGAGCCCAGGTACCTTCGAGTACCTTAACCCCGCCATCCCACTTACACACCGCAACCCGGGTCTCCGACCTGCCTTCTTGGAAGAGCCGCCAGGACTCACCACACCCCTCGCCAACGTGCACCAGAGAAGGTTCTCGCCAGTTCATCTGACCCGGCCGTTACCTTTTCTGAATTCGCGCGCCAGCCGAATCCTTTCGGCCTGATCCCCTAGGTCCAACGCCAGGTCGATAAGCCCTGAATACTTTATAGTCGCTGTTGGTGTTTGCCAATTCAACACCACGCACTTCCGCCACTTTTCTCATCATCCCATCTCAAACCCGCTTTCATCCTCAGCACTCAAACCACAACAATGGCCGCCGCCGCGCGCACCGCCCGCCTGGCCCCGCGCCTCGCCTCCATTTCCCGCCCCGCGGTTGCCCGCGCCGGCGTCTCCTCAGTTGCCCAACGCGCTGCCTTCTCCGTCTCGGCTCGTCGCACGAAGTCCGAGGTCATCAAGGAGACCGAGGTCCCCGTCACCGTCTACAGCCCCGACCACAAGGGCGTTGCCTCGAGCAACTCGGACCACTTCAGCATCCCCGTCAAGAACGGCGCTGCTTCCGCCCCCGAGGCCGCTGCCGAGGACCTGGATGCTGTCACGCCGCTGCAGGACAAGGTTTACAGGCAGATGCCGCGCACTCTTCAGAAGATGAGTGTTTATGGCAAGGTTATCATCGTGACTGGGTAAGTCGGTTTTATTAGGTCGCACATAGAGAGTCAATGGGTGCTAACTCTTAACCTCTTATATAGCGGTGCCCGTGGTCTCGGTAACCATATGGCTCGTGCCTGTGCCGAAGCTGGCGCCAAGGCCATCGCCATCTTCGACGCCAACCAGGAGCTTGGAGACGAGGCTGCCGCCGAGCTGCACCAGAAGACGGGCCTCCCGGTATCCTTCTTCAAGGTTGATGTCCGCGACGGTAATGCTATCAACGCCGCCGTGCAGAACGTCGTCGACCTCTACGGTGCCCCCGACGTCCTCGTCAACTCGGCCGGCATTGCCGACTCCAACATCAAGGCTGAGACCTACGACCCAGCCATGTTCCGCCGCCTGATCGACATCAACCTGACGGGCTCCTTCCTCATGTCCCAGTCGGTCGGCCGCGCTATGATGGCTGCCGGCAAGCCTGGTTCCATCATTCTGGTCGCCTCCATGTCCGGCTCCATCGTCAACTACCCGCAGGAGCAGTCGTGCTACAACGCTTCCAAGGCCGGCGTCATCCAGCTCGGCAAGTCGCTCGCCGCCGAGTGGGCCAAGTACAACATCCGCGTCAACTGCATCTCGCCCGGCTACATGGACACGGCCCTCAACAAGGTCCCGGCCCTCGACGCCCAGAAGAAGATCTGGAAGTCGCTCACCCCCCAGGAACGCCTCGGTGCCGTCGACGACCTGAATGGTCTCTGCGTCTTCCTCGCCTCGGACGCTTCCGGCTTCATGACCGGCTCTAATGTCATCATTGACGGCGGCTACACGCTGTACTAAGCACTTTATTGGGAATTACGGGATTGCATTCATAGCTCTGCGGGATACCCTATATAGACGGCTTGGTGGAATTGTTGGCATTGGACATTGGGGTGACAATTTTCTGTCCAACGGGTTGCGGGAAGGGGGGAAAATGGGTGTTATTTCGAACACGGCTCATGATAGCCATGGCTTTCCTCTTTATCTACCATACTTTTCCGAGGTTTTTTTCCATATCTCTGGCTGGTGCCTGTTTCCTTCTGGGTTCGAGGGTTGGCGGCGTACACAAGACTTTTTGGCAAGTCATGGTTGGGGAGGGGAGCACAAAACTGATCCACATATTCTAATGAAGTTGCGGGGCCCGACTTGAGCCTCATGCACAGTTTTTTCTGCTCATACACCCAAGTGCATGTTACCTTACGAAGTGACCCAATTGACTGGACTGAATACGCGCCGAGACGCATCCTAAGCACGACCATAACTTGTCGTGTGGCCTGATATTCAGAACATGTGCTCCGTATCGGCGGGATCAAAACCAACAACGGGAGTTAACTAATCGAGAGGCCTAGCCAGACCCAAAAAACTCCCTAGGTAAGTCGAACAAAGCACCAGGAACTTCGGCCTGTCAGCGGATGATCCCTCTGCTCCCAGGCCTCGAGCTCATGATAACCATGCACGCATGATCCATTCGCACCCATCCTCTTGCTCTCTCTCTCTCTCTCTCCCCCCGCCGTCAGTGAGACTCAACAACGCTTATAAAGATCTGGGTACCCATCATCGCTCACAACCCACAAACGGCTTTGATATCTGGGGGTAAGGGACAAATCACTTTGTTCATCTAGATTGCTTTTTGTACCCGTACATACCATACACAAACCTCCCCAATTGCAAAATCACACCCGCAGACACGCAATAGCCGGATTGCACGAGAGCGGCACCCTTTCGAAGCAGTAGCTGCTCTCTCCACTACCCCCCCCCCCCCCAAACAAAAAAAAAAAAAAAAAAAAAAAAAAAAAAACCACGCTCTCGACTCCTTTCTCACACTCTTTATCTCTCTGCTCCATCGTGCTGTCCCTTGTAGGCCTATTCTCTCGATCTTCGCTTGCTTTCCGCCCGCTGCAAGCCCACAGAAGGGGAGGGGTAAGGCAGCTTCACAGTGTCCCCCCTAGTTTGCCCCAGAACATCCCGGAGCAGGGCGTCCTCCATGCGTAGTGCGGCTTTTGCTGGGGGGCAATGCAGAGGTGGAAGAGGCCAAGATAGCCACCGTAACAGGACCCTGCTTAGCCTCTCCATCTTTTTGCCGCCATGCTTGCAACAGATCTCGATCACAGACCAGGGACCAACAATCAGGGCCAAGCCAAGGTAGAGAGGTTCAGATGCCAGGCTCATATCCATCCGTCAATCCGTCCGTCTCATCTCTCCTTTTTAGCATGTGCTGGGTCTGATGCCAGACTCAGGCATGCAATCCTATTTTATCGCCAGGATTTGTGACCCGAAATGAACCCCCCGGTTCACTCATGCCATGCGTCCTCCTGATGCCGCCGCTGCCGATGCCTCGCCCTTACTCAAGGCCCAGTCTCCGGCTACAGGGAGAACGAGAACCGGAGGGGGACAGATTGAAGCTGTAGGGTGATACGAAACACCTGGCCAGACCGAAATCGGCTTGCTTGCTGTTCTCTGCGCTGCAAAGCTAACGAGAAGCAAGGCCTGTTAAGCCCACGGGTCTTGGGGGCAAGAAGAAAGAGAACAATTGACGACCGAACCCCCGGAGGCAAGCGAAGGAGAAGGAAAGAGGAAAACAAAGACCATCCCTCAAAAATGTGGTCTGTTTATTTAATCCCTGTCCGATGTTGAACCGAGATAAGAAAACGGAAGGGGAGCGAGATACCAGGCAAGGGTAAAGGGAGAAAGAGAATGAGAAAGAGAGGGAATAGGAGAAAACAAATCGCAATCATGCCACAAATGCCGGCCTTGCCTGTTCGCGTGCCTACCTGCCCACCCATCCACCCACCCGCCATGTAAGTGATGGGAAAATAAGAAAAAAAAAATAAAACCGAAAAGCTTGGCTACAAAAATTTTCTTGCTCGTGAGCTGGGAAGAAAATGAGCCATGTCCCATGATATGAGTTCAGAGCAAAGACGCCAAGCAGCTATCAGTAAACGGGGTATCCTGCGTCAACCTGGGAATAATGGCGAGAAGGTGTGGGTTTCAACGAGCCCATTTACTGTCCTTTGCGGGCTTTTTCCTGTGCTCTGGCTTCCCGCGCCGCCCTAACCAAAGGTGCAAGTGTCGAGAGGTCGACGCACGCCTTCATAAAGTCGTGCTATGTAGCGAGTCAGCAACTGCCCATAACTTGGATCCAAAGACATTTTGAAAAGGGCGGGGTAAACAAATAGAAAAGAAAAAACAAACAAGCATACCCTCAGAAGGTCATGGGCGCTAGCTCTCTTCTCCGGGTCGACTTTGAGCGCAAAATACAAGAAGTCGCGGAACACGGGCGACAGTTCTTGCTCGTTCTTGATCTGCGGCGTGCCGTTGGTAGCGATCAGCCACAGAGCGCGCAGCGGCGACTCGGTGAGGTAGGGCGGCTCGCCCTCGATCATCTCGATGGCCATGATGCCTAGAGACCAGATATCCACCTTGCGGCCGTACTCCTTCCGCGTAACCACCTCGGGGGCCATCCAATACGGAGTGCCAACCATTGTCGTACGCTTGTTCTGCGCCTCGTTGATTGTCGCACAGAACCCAAAATCGGCTGCAAGGAGGAGGGGTGGGCAAGTCAGTCCACGGCGACCAGCATGGAGAATGACGCGATCGAAGGAGGAAGGGAAAAAAAAAAACAAGGGTGGGAGGGAGGGCGGGGGAGCACTCACTGAGTTTGATATTGCCCTCCATGCTGAGCAGGATATTGTCCGACTTGATATCTCGGTGGATGACACCCTTAGAATGCAGGTGTTGCAGGCCACGGAGGGTTTCTCTGCAGACCGACGCAATCTGACCCTCGGTCATGATGTTGAACGTCACAACGTCGGTCAAGCTGCCGCCCTCCATGTATTCCATAACGACCCACAACTCTCCCCCGCACAGGTAACTGTCGATGAAGTTGACAATGTTGGGGTGTGAGCTCTCCTTCATGACCAGGATCTCGTTGATGATCAGGTCCTTCTTTGGTTGCTGCTCGAGGTTCATCTGCTTGATGGCCACCAGCCGGTTGGTCCCCCTCTCATGGCCCGTGTACACGCCGCCGGATGCGCCCTGGCCGATCTTGGTGAAACCGCGGTAGATTTCTCTTGGATCACCCTCGGAGCAGATTCTCTTGAGGGCGGCAACCACGTCAACGCCGTTGCTCTGCCGTGGTCGGTGCCGTGGCCTCGAGCCCGGCTGCGCAACCCTTGCCTGCTGTGGCGGTGGCATCCGATTGGCCCCGTTGGGATCTGTTTGCTGCTGCAGATGCTGGTGCTGCGAGGCGGGAGGGGTCGGCTGCTGCCGCTTGCTCGCTTGTCGCCCCAACTGGCCAGTCATGGCTGCTTGCGCCTGGGCCATCGCCTGTTCCTGCTGTTGTTGCAACAGCTGTTGCTGGTAGGCGGCAGTCTGGGTGACCGGCGAGGTGACCGAGGGAGATGGGTGCGACGATTGATAGGGCGGCGTCCCATTTGCTCGTGAATTGGACCGTGACCGTGACCTGTGCTCTTCCGGCAGCATCGGCACATTATCCTTGGGAGGAAGATAAGAGGGCGAGGCGTCCTCTCCTGGCTGGGGCATGCCGATGCCCGAGTCCTTGGCCGGGTACGCCGGCTGTATCCTCGGTACGTGATTTGTCGGAGGCTTGGGCGCCGGCCGGCTGGGCATGAGATTGAGGTCCTTGATATGGGGTTTAGGTACTGGAGGTGGTGCGCGGGGATTTTCAAAGCTGCCTTCGTGGGCAACATTGGGAAACCTGGGGCTGGCGGGCGGGCTGATCATGGGGGACATGACGCCGTAGCCAGTCTGTAGCATGCCCGGAGAAGGGAGGGCGGTCGCGGACAGCGGGGTTGCGAGGCCGCGGAAGTCTGCTGCGCGCGCGTCGTGGAATTTCTCCAGTTGCTGGTCCTCTTGAGGCTTCTCTTGTGTCTCCTTGTAAAATGTCAAGACATCGACAAGAATCTGGGGATGTTCCCGCGTGTCCTTCTCCGTGATGCCGCTCTCATTGATGAGTCGCTGCCACTCCTTCGGCAGCCCCTGGGTAAAAAAAAAGTTAGCATGGGGAAGCAGACACCCAAAGGAGCGGATCAGCGTACGGTAAACTGGCCGGTCGTGCTGTCATATCCGACGTGCGTTACGTGAACTGGATTCTCTGGCGCCGAAATCTGCGGCTTCTTGGGCGATCCCACCAAGCTGTTCATGAAACCAGAGAAGCCCGATTTCTTCCTGAGCATGCTGGGGAGCTTGCTCTCCTTGCCCTCGTCGGAGTAGCGCTTGTGCGGGCCGGCACCATCACTTCTGGGGGCAGAGGCCTTTTCGTTCAGGGTAGGGAAATCGCTGGTCGGGAAGGTCGCCGACTGGCGAAGCGCGGGCGGTGAGTGTCCCATGGTTCGCGTCCCGGAATCCGCGCGGGGTGGTTGAGCGGGTGGGAATCGGGACGGGGGCTGTTTGGGGTGGGCACGGTTGTTGTCGTTGCCGTTGCCGTTATAGCTATTATTATTGTTGTCGTTGTCGTTGTCGTTGTCGTTGTTGTGGTGGCGGTGGAGGTGGTCGTCGCTGCTATCTCGTTCAACAGGCGATTTCGTGGCTGCGATGTGGTCGAGGATGGCTGCGCCGTCAAAGGGAGCGCCAATCAGCTCGTCCGAGGTCTTAGAACTGAGGGGTTGGAGGGGGTCGGCCGGGACGGATCGTGGCTGCTGGGCGTCCGGTCGGGCGTGCAGGGAGCGGTAGTGCGAGTGCGGCGAGGCAGACGACGCCGCAGATGCGCCGTCGGGATGGGCAGGTGATGGGTGCGACGGGCTTGTGGTTGCAAGAGAGAAAGCGGGCGATTGTCCCGATGCTGCAGGAGTAACAGCGGGGAAGCGTGGCGAGAATTCGGCCGCGTTTGATGCGGGCGTTTTGGCGCCGGTGGCCCGCCGCAAACTGGCCGAGCTTCGTTTGCTTCCTAGAGATCGGGCGTCAACACGACCGTCAGACGTAGCGCTATGTCTGGAGCTTGAATGGTGAGAGTTGGAGCGCGCGGCCGACGGCGGCTTCTTGGTGAGCCTGCGACGCTGCGAACTAGCGCTAGAGCCACTTGCAAGCTTGGGGCTGTCCATCTCACGGCCCGAAAGCTTGGGGAATCGAGGCAAGGGATGCAAGATTGCAACAGAAAATTTCAACATACAATTTAGGTACCAGACAAGGCAGTTAGATGGGCACCTGGCACCGGGGGGGTGGGTAATTGAGGCACCGGACGAGGGTTGTACGGAGTAGCGAACAAAATTACGCTTCCTCGCCGTTCGTTGCTCCTGCTCGATCGCGTCCGCTGCCTGGCTCTGCTCTCCCTAGGTCCCGCTTGGCTGCCGTTCAAGAACTGCCTGTGTCCGCTGGCCACCCGAGGTGGTATTTAGCGGGGCTGGCGTGATTGGCGCCTGCCGACTGGGTAAAAGCACAGGGAACTGCCACACCCACCCACACACATGCACAGTGCGGGCTTAGTCAAAGGAAGGGGGGGGGGGGGGTTTGAAAGGGTTCATTCCCCAGGGAACCAGTGTTCTGGCCAAACGGAGCACCGGCCTTGGTCCCAATACGTAGTTATCTCAGCAATGCACACATGCACTTCATTCTGCACATCGTTTCCGTTGCTGTCATCTCTGCCTTGCAATGTGCTGTTCTTTGGGGAACAACTGGACTAGCACAAGAAGCGGATATGGAGGATCGGGAGCTTGCCGCATGGCGGATCGCATGACAGCTACGGAGTACTATGGGGGCGCTAATAATAAGGGGAGATGGGGTCACACGAAGATGGCAGTCCTGGTCAGTAATGCCCTGTTCGCTGGCTGTTGAACATTGACAGATGAATCTTGCAGTGCCGCACCACTGCTCGGGCCACCTTGGCCGTCCCCCGAGGATCTGCTGCCCTGTGGTTGGCACATATCGAGTTCGCATGGAACCCACTACCACCAGTACGGATTACGGATTACCTACTGCACCTGGTTTGCAATAAGACTGCGGAACCCGCTCCGATCCATCAGCCCCAAGATCACATTTACGTTAGACGCGACTGTGTCGACCGATGCACAACCTCACTCAGTCTCGATAGCCGCTGCATCAAAGAGTTTCACTTTAACGTGGGGGAATGGCTGCGGGTGCTCCGTACTCCTGTGGTGTACGGACGTACATACACAACCTTTATTAAAGGCGGTTAGGCGATGGCGACCAGACGTCTGAGCCCAGCAGGGTTATGGTGGGGCTAGCCGCCATCCATCCACGGGTGCGGGATGAAAGGGCGAAGTGGGGCTCAAACGAGAGACGCGCACGGAGACGCGCACGGATACAGACCGTTGCTGGTGGTTGGTGCTTTGGAGAGGCTGAATAACCAAACGTTCCTTTGGCACACTCCACGACTGCGCGCCAAAAACTTGGGGCAGAAGTTAATCTGAAGGCGAGGGAGAAAAAAAAATTGAAATATAACGGTTCAGCATTTATTTGCAGTGGCGGGTGCGACGGCGCCCGGAAAGGGGCCATCGACGTTCGGCTGAAAAGGACCGTTTGATCCATCATTCCTCCTTTCATGTTAGACCCCACAGCAGTTCTGCGGACCCCAGCCAGCCGGGAGCAGGCCGGAGTTCTGGCCATGGCCAAGTTTTCGTTCATGCCGGGATGTGGCTCGTCCGCTTCACCGGGACGGCGATTGCCAGGGCGAACATTTCGGTCGAATGTTCGAAAAGGCGTCATCCACTTCTGCTCCCGCCCAATTTCGATCCACTCTCGGCAATGGCCAAGGCGCTTCACCAGACCCCTAGGGTCTTTGTCGATGTGTTATTTGTGCACCAATGACGCACAAAGGGTTCAACTCGACTATTGGACCACCAGACTTACACGTACGGGACAAACAAGTAGAAATCGCAACGACTGGAAACCGCTTGAGCAGACCGGCCGTCTGGTCTGCATGCATGGCCCAATCGGCCACGCTCGAGTTTGTCTCGCCGCCAGCATGCTTCGTATCCCGAACCATCTTAGCCCACCCGCAAACCCCTACAGCGCTGCCGGAAACATTTAAGTGCCGTCCCGAGCGAGTTGCACATGTGATGCCGTTTGCCGTGCAGCGGGACCGCTCTTGATGTTCAGCGCATGATATGCCTTATTATTAACAACGTTCTCGATGTCTGGGTCTTGAACCCGAGATTTGCACTCGCGTGGCGTTCTCGAAACTCGACATGGGCTGTCGATCTCGTGGAATGCCACGTTTGGGAAGCCCCCGAGACCCTATGCTTGCACCTTGGGAATTCCTTCAACAAGGAGAATAATGAACCTTAACCCATGCCTATTTCAGTGACAGCCTAAGCTATCCGATTTCACGACTTTCTCGCCGAGACACATCTCCTCTTAGCGAAGTACTCACAGCCGCGATGACAAGCAGCTGCTAGAGCAATTGCATCAAGGTGATTTCTCGCCAGCTCTCGTCACGGTGAATGCAATTTGAGAGAACACTGAGCCAAAAACAAGAGCATAATCCGTACAGAGTGGACGGAAATGAGCCACCAAGTCGATCAAATCATGCAACTTGAGAGACTTTTAACAGACAAGGCAATGCAAAGGGAAGGGAAGAGAAGAAAGCATACGCTTTTGTTAAACGAGTTTACTTGTAAAGTTTCTTGCATACGCCGTAAGGAATGCTACAAAACTAATGTCTAGGATGAGGGACCTTGGAAGGGGACGATGCAAGTCACGCCAAGACTTACGCACGCGCTGCGTACCCCCAACAATTTTTTGGGGAAGTACTCCGTACTTGTTACGACGCTGCAGGACCAGGTGAAATGTCCACTTCCAAAATCGAGCCGAATTGATTTACCACCATCCCCCCGGGTCTTGGGAAACGCCAACTCGGTAGACCCGACAGGTATCCTTTTCCTTTTCATTCCCTCTTCCAGCGCTATCAATTTGCTGTGTTGGCTCCAAGTCAGGCGGGTACAATTGCCGGCGCCTTCCCCCCCCCCCAAATATCTCGTCTCTGCACCCCTGCCGAGGGTACCCCGAATCTGCTAACCCGTCAATTCGATCAGACATCTCTCCTCGGTCGGCCCGCCTGCGCACTCGATCCAATCTCCCGTCCCGTTGTTCTCTCTCGGTTTCATCCTACGGTACCTCCACAATGTCGTCCGCCGCCATGTCGAGCGACTTTCCGGAACTCGGCAGCGGTCCGAAGCCCGCGGCCAACGTGGCCCCCGTCTGGCTTGCGCGGGCTCCTGGAGCGTCGGCTCCGGCCTCTGGACGGGCCTCCGGCGCCACCACGCCCGTCCCGGAAACGTCGACGGTCCCGAGCCTCTCGATCCCGGGCCAGAACAAGGAGTACCTGCTCCTGCATCCTGACGACATCCTTCCCCGCGAGCAATTGAAGCGGCCGCTCCCCGACATCGTCAAGGACTTCAACCGCAAGTCTCGCGCCCAGATCAAGATTGTTCCTCATGCCGAAAACATGCTCAGGATTGAGGCGACGGGGCCCAAGAGCGACAGCACGACCCAGGCGCTCAAGGACTTCGTTGGCTTGATCGGCGCCAAGCTGAAGCTCGAGCTGGACATTCATCGCTGGGCGCGACCGCACATCATTGGCAAGGGCGGGGCCACCATCAAGGCCATCCAAGAGAAGACCGGCGCTCGGATTCATGTCCCCAAGGAGGAAGGACATGCGGCCCCCGCCGGAGAGGATGACGACGAGCTCATCAAGGTCGTTATCGAGGGCAACACTCAGCAGGCTGCCCACGCCCAGAATCTCATCTACGAGATTATGGGCGAGCGCGCCGGCACGGTCAGCCTCACGTTGAAAGACGTCCCTGCGGAATTCTACCCTTTCATTGCTGGCGCCGACAACAGCAATATCAAGCCCATCGAGCAGGAATTCGGTGTCCAGATCAATGTTCCTGCCGCCCAGCCCTCTTCGTCGACGCCGCCCGTGCCAGTCGCCTCCGGCCGTCCCGAGTTCTTTGCCGCCGCCGATAGCTTTATCCAGCTGCGCGGCGAACGCTATGCCGCCAAGGCCGCCAGAGCCAAGATTGAGGAGCGGGTCCGGGAGCTCCGGGATCAGTTGACGGTACAGCCGGTACACATCCAGCCGGGCCGTCACCAGTTCATCATCGGAGAGAAGGGCATCTCGATGGAGCAGTTCTTCGAGGCGACGGGATGCACCATCGTGCTGCCAAATGACGAAGAGGACGACATGGTCAGGGTTGTTGGGCCTGCCGACCAGGCCGCCGTCGGTGTGCAGAAGACCGTCGACCTCGCCATGGGCATGCAGTGTTCCACCTTCGACATCTCGCGCTTCTACCGCCAGGCCCCTGGTGGTGCTGCGGTCCATGCGCGCAATGTTACGCGCTACCTGAGGCAAAAGCGGGAGCTTGAGCGGCTGGGAAATCTCTATAGTGTTCACTTCAATACCCCCTTCTCGGAGCAGGGCGCTCTGCCGTGGGAGCTCTATGCGCGCGATGGCGCCAATATCGTCAGAGCCCAAGCGGAAATCAAGGCTGTGGTCGACGCTCACCCGCCGGCACGGATGGCTACCGTCACCGTCGATCCCTTCTACTACCAGTACATCAGGAAAGAGGTCCTGCCCCATGTCCGACAGACGTATGGTGTACAATTGGTGATCCCGGAGAATTCGGAACCCAATGCTCCCCTTCTGTTGGTGTATGAGGGTCCCTCGAATCCGGAGTCGTACGAAATCGCTCGAGAACAGCCGAAGCAGAAAGACATCAGCGAGATGCAAAAGGGACTTCAGGATGCCCAAAGCTATATTCTCGGCCTGATGAGCGAGCGGGAGCCGATCGCGTCCAAGACGATTGAAGTACCCGTAAAGTGAGTGTCTGGCCCCTCCCGTCCTTTGTACGAATTTGCTATGCAACCGGCGTTCTGACGTGTCTGCAGGTTCCATCCCCGGCTTCAGAAGTTTATCAAGAATGAGCAGGACAACGCCTCTAACCCGATTCGCGCCCGCGTGTCCAACACCGGCGAATCCGTTCACATTCGCGGCCCTAGCTCTGTTGTGGAGTGGCTTGTGGCCAAGTGCCTCGACTTCGTCGAGCGAGAGAAGCAGGACGAAAGGGAGCGCGGATTTACCATGGAATTCGATTTCCCCCAGAAGTTCGCAAACCATTTGATCGGCAAAGGCGGGAGCCACATCCGGGAGCTCAGGGAGAAGTTCGACGTCGAGATTCAGGTGGACGATGGCAAGGTGCAGCTGAAGGGCCCAAAGGCCAAGGCCGAGGCTGCCAAGGCGCACATCACTGCCCTCGCGCGTCAGCTGCAGGACGAAACGACATACGTCCTCAAGATTGACCCCAAGTTCCACCGAGAAATCATCGGCGCCCAGGGAAGCCAGGTCAATAAGCTGCAGACACGGTACAAGGTCCTCATTTTCTTCCCTCGGAACAACGCAAAGGGCACCAAGGACGACGAGTCTCTCGCCGACTCATCCAGCGATGCCGGGAAGGGCCGCCGTCAACAAGCCCCCGACGAGGTCATTGTCCGTGGGCCGAAGCGGGGTGCCGACGAGGCTCGTGAGGAGCTGCTGTCGCTCCTGCAGTACCTCAAGGACACCTCGTTTACCGCCACCGTGACAGTTCAGAAGAAACAGCTTCCCTCATTGATTGGCTCCGGTGGTGCTGCTCTGGAGCAATTGCGCCAGGAGACGGGGGCTAAGATCGATGTTCCCAGCGCGAAGGAGTCGACCGAGGATCAGGTGGACATCCAGATCAAGGGCACCAAGGCGCAGGTGGCTGCTGCCAAGAAGATTTTGGAGGAGAAGAAGGCCATCTTCGAAGACACCATAGTCAAGAAGATTGATGTGCCTCGAAAGTACCACCGGGCGCTCATTGGCACGGGTGGTAAGTGTTGGAGACCCGAGGTTGCATGCGAAGTGCAATGTTGACCGTTCCCAGGTTCTACTCTCCGCGACATCATCGTCAAGGCTGGCGGCTCGAGTGATCAGCGAGAGATGGCCCGCACCATCCAATTCCCGAAGCAAGACGCCGACGGCGACACCATCAAGGTTGAGGGCCGCAGCGAGATCGTGGACAAGATTGTCGCACGCATTGAGGCCATGGTGGCCGAGCGCGAGAGCCAGATCACCGAGACGCTGGATGTGCCTGTCGAGAAGCACAGGTCCATTGTCGGACGCGGCGGCGAGACCAAGCGGAACATTGAGGCCCAGTTCAAGGTCTCCATCGATGTTCCCCGTCAGGGCAGCGGCAGCACAAGCGTGAAGATTGTCGGTCAATCGCCCGACGTCGAAAAGGCCAAGGCCCACATCGAAGACTTGGTCAGGGAACAGCCGGGCGAGACCATCATGGTCCCCCGAGCTCTTCACCACGCTGTTTCCAACAATGGCCAGATCTTCCGCAAGTTCAAGAGCGAATATGGCGTCACTGTCGATCACGCGGGCCAGCCCATTCCACCGAAGCCTGCGGTCGCAACAAACGCACGCGCTAATGGGGGTTCGCTACCCTTGATCACTGACGACGAAGACGCAATCGCCGACGCCCATTCCTGGAAGGTGGTGGAGCAGGCATCCACCGAGGAGGGCGACATCCCCTGGGTTCTCCGCGGCTCGCCGGAAAATATTGAAAAGGCCAAAAATGCCATCCAGTCTGTGCTTGACCAGGCCAACAAGCAGAACGCAACCGGCTACCTAATCCTGCCCGACCCGAAGACGTACCGCTTCGTTATTGGCCAGGGCGGCAGCAAGATTAACTCCATCCGCAAGCAGAGCGGATGCAAGATCACTGTCCCGCGTGACCAGACGCAGGGCGATGCCATCGAGATCGTCGGCACCAAGGAGGGCGTGGAGAAGGCAAAGGAGCTCATCTTGGCGGCCGTGAAAGAGGGTCTTAGCTCGAGATCGCCTCGCGAGTAGGGCTCCAGTACGAAAAAGACACTATAGATAAGTCTGTCTCCGTATCAGGGTAGTTATCGGGTGGCGGGTAAAAAAAGAACAAAAATGACCGGGGGGAGTGGGGAACTGAGGTTTACAGAACGCAGGTGCAGCTATATATATATATATATAATGATCATGCTAGTAGCAATATATGCTTTTTTTTTGGATCCTCTGCCTTGCCTCAACGAGAGAGACCGCATGACATTCATGTTTCTCTAATTGTGTTTCTTAAATCTGCCTATAAAGTTGGTAGAAAGTGATTGGCCGACTGGGCCGAAAAAAGGAGAGGGATGACTCGCAGCTCTATGAAACCTGCTGGGCAAATTCTAGTCCAAGGGAGCCGGAGAGCATCAGGCGAACTCTATGTGCCATATCTCAGGCGCAAGGTTACGCGATGAATTTTGCTATTATTCCAAGTCACTTGCCCCATCACCATTCAAGGAGCGGTATACATTTAAACCTGACAAAGAGATGGCCCGACGTTAAACTCAGTTCCCAGGGAAAAAAAAAAAAAAAAAAAAAAAAAAAAAAAAACTCGAAAATACCGCGATCCTGAACCCAGACGACACATGATGATAATAACCGCCCGGTGTGGTCTACATGAAATCGTCTTCCCCGCCTTCCTCCTCCGTCTCGTCTCCTTCTAGGGGGCGCCCCATCGCCAACCTCGCCGCCTCGTCCGCAAGCGTGATGATATCCCTTAGCAGCTCTTCCGGCCGGCTCCGCGGCGGCGGCGGCGGCGCCGATGATGACGACGATGCCGCTGGCCCCGACCCGGAGGCTCTTTCACCTGCTCGGCTCCCCTGGATAGGCGGGAGCGCATTGTTGGCGTTTTCGTTGTTGGTTTTGTTGTTGCTGCTGTGGTCGTCGGCGGCTCCGGCGGCCGAGCCTGGAGCCGTGGAGGAGGATGAGGATGTGGTGATGGCGGCGGCAGCGCTGGAGATGAGTGGGCGGGGCGGGACAGGCTCGCCGGGTGCCCTCAGCCGAACCTTGACCTCGCCCGCGACGCCGTCTATCCGTAGAGTCGTGGTCTGCGGTTGTGGAGGTGCCGCCGCAGCAGCACCGTCGGACCCTTGGGCTTGCTGGGGGGCTCGCAGGTTGGGCGGCGGCGACATGGCGATTAGCTCCCGCAGGTACTTGTTGGCCTCTTCGGAGCCGTCCATGAGCCACTTGAGGCAGATCTGCACGCGCTCTCGGGCGTAGCGGTTGTGGTCGTCGTAGACGCAGCAGTTGAGCAGGCTTATGATGCCGTTGTGGCGCAGGATCTGGGACTGCACCTCGGGGTTCCCCGGGCTGCTCCGTCCGGGGGGCGGTTGCAGGAGGCCCGCGAGAATGTGTAGGATCTGGCCTTTGATGCCGGCCCAGGGGTATTTGTGGGCAGGTTCTTCGAGTGGTGGGGGTGGGGCCAGAGGGCGGTCTTCCGAGTCATAGCCTGCATCAGGATCGTCTGGATGCGGTGGCGGCTGTTGTTGCTGCTGGGCGTTCTGGCGCGGTTTGTTATGACGGTTGGGCATTTCGACCATGGGCTTCTTGGGAACGCCGGCTTCGAGGCCCTTTAGCAGGGTGAGGAGCTCATAGGTAGCTTCCCACTCGATAAGGTACTGGCGAGTTTCCGGGAGTTCGTTCACAGTCGTGAAAAGCTCGAGAAACTGTTGAATGCCGTCCTTGGCGCGCTCCATGTCCCAGCTGTCGACAGGGAAGTCCGCCGGGTCGCAGAGGTCGTTGCGGATTTGGGCTTGGAGATGCATCAGCGCCGCGCACTCGGGCACTATCCGGCTCCGGAACTGGATGAAGAGGAAGTGGAGCAGCTTGACGTCCCGGAGATGCTCTTTGGAGTCGGGCGGTGGTGGGTCGTTGTTCCGGGCGCGAAACATGTTGTTGATCAGCCTTAACAGGACTGTTTGGGCGGGGGAGATGATGTCCTTGGGAATGCGCAATGACTGCCAGGCGAACGGGATCAGGGCGCTGTGATGAATCGCCTCGACGATCTGGGTGGTAAGCTGGAAGATCAGCGACTGCTCGCTCTTCTCCCAGACGGCGATGAAGACGAGGATCTCCCTGAGCAGGCTCCTCCCACACTCCATTGCCAAGAACATCCTACACCTCGTCTTTTGGAGGTTCTCGCCTGCCCTGCTCAGAGCCAGGCCAGCGTTGTCGAGAATGCATGATTTGACAATCATGTGGAGGGCCTCGATCTGCTTGGGATCAAGAATGTTGGGAACCTCGGTCAGCAAGCCGTTCATTGGCCCCTCGCCATACGAGTCATCATCGTCGATGTCCTCGTCCTCGATCATGTCGTCGTTGTAGTCGTGAACGTAGTGGCCGCCCTCTTTCCCTTCCTGATCTGCCGAGCCTTCGGGCGCCGGAGCACCCTCTGCGGAATGGACGGAACCCTCGTGCTCGGGGGGCCGGTATGGGTGCGCGTACCGGTTCACCAGGTTTGCTTTGCAGTTTTCCGTCCTCTGCTGCGCGAACTCGACTGTTGGCATTGGGACGACCCATTCGTCATAGTTGGGGTCCCGGACCCTGAGCCACCAAGTATCCACTTCCCTTGACACGCGCCCGTAGGCCTTGTCTTGCTCGAACTTATCGGGCTCGTCCTCCTTCCACTGTGGGGTGATCTTGGTGTCGTCGCCAATGTCGTCTGCTCGTACACGCACAGTGCCCTCGGGCAGCCAGTTCCAGGCTAGGGGCGAGATGCAAGGCAGGTGGCCGGGAGGGAGCCCCTTGCTCGCCACCGTCTTTTCGTACTCTGCGAGCAGTTGGCGAGCCTTGTCGCAGAAGCGCGAGTTTCTCTCAAACCAGTTCTGAACCTCGGCCTTTGCAACGTCCGTGCGGAACTCCCCGTAGGCGTTCCCGTCGGACTCGTCGGAGAGAGCATCGTCATCGAACAAGACGGTAGACCAGAAGGCCATCTTGTTGCGATCATTTTTGGCGATCCAGTTGTGGGCTTGCTGCAAACATGTAACGAGTAGTTTTTTGTCTAAACGTGGCGAGTTAGCGACGGACATTCCTTCTCACGGACGAGGAGAGGACGGGATGAGCTCGGGTGGGAAGAGGCAGCTTACATAACTCGGTGATGTCGCTCAGCTTCAACCTAGCAGCCTCCTCGAGGACATCGCCGTCGTAAGCCTTGCTTGTGACGTTAATGCAGAGAATGATGGTTTGGTAGAGCATCTGGTCGAACTGGGCGGCAGCACAGAGGTCTTGGGGGATCTCGGGCTCGGGCACGACCAGCAGGTTCCTGGCGATGTGCATGAGCTTGATGAGCAACTGCAGGTCCTCCTTCAGAGACGGATAATTCTTGGTGATCAGCGCTGTGCTCTCGAGGGGAGTGACGCCCTTGTCGGGGTCGTTGAGACTGGACAGGGGGCCGATGGACCGAGTAGTCAAGCTAGGAATGGCGGCGGCAAAGTCCCTGGTGAGCCAGATCCAAACCTCAACGCTCTTGGACAATGTCTCTCTAAACATGCGTGTCAGTATGTAGCCAGAGAAGGGTTTGGAGGCGAGAGCACTGCCTACCTGACGTCTTTCAGGTTGTGCGTCTTTTCCAGCGTCCTCGAGATGAACTTGGTGACATATGCCATGGTGCGAGGCCCGATGGCCGGATCGAGTTTGAGCCACCCTTCAAAGCAGCTCATGGCAGACGTGAAACATAGCTCCTCGATGGTCAAAGGACGTCCAGTCTCCTTCACTCCTGAGGCAGCCATTTCGGCCGGCAATGCTGAAGATGCCATCGCCGCAGCTTTCTCGGACTAACCACTCCACTTTCGCCGCCGAAGCCGAAGACTTCTTCTCTCCGCCCGACCACAAACTTCTTATTACACTCCCCTCCCTGGCGCTGATGCAGTGAAGCACAGAGTGGCAGTAATATGTGTAAGGCGTTATTTGGCGGCTCCAGAACCGACCGAGAAGAGCTGCTGGATTGGATTGTGGTCTCTTGGGTCGGGTTCGATTTTTGAAAGAACAGCGGTGCTTGGTCCTAGGGTTCTCTCTTTTTAGAAAATTTTACACCGTACTTGTCGTTCCTTCCGCTTGTGACAAAGAGGCTGTTAATAAAACTGTTAACCCTATGCGAAGGAAGTAGTCGTTCTTGCCGGATCGCCGAGATGGGGGAACGGGTTCTCGAAAGTTTACATATGGGTTTGTATGTACGGAATAGTATTCAGTATTCGGACTCCGTACTCCGTATCTATGTATTCCGTAGCTTACGTGTAACCCGTAATTATCTATCAACTTTGTAGAGGCAGCTCTGCACAAACCCCGAGGTCTACGCTAACCACTTCCAGCACTAGCGTTCTCAACAGCCCTGCCGACAGGGGCGAGTCCCTCCTGGATCACCGACGTCCTCGCAACGGCGGGGTAAGAGGGCGACCCCTCCGTAAGACCCTCCAAAAATTGCGCCAGCGGAACAGGCAAGTACCCAACTTGAATCAACCGCGTATATACGCACCAGGCAACAAGGGGGGCCAATAATCAGGGCCGGTGGCAGATAAAAAAAAAAAGATAAAAAAAAGGAAAACAACAACACCACTCGCACTCCCTCCGTCCGAACTCTTTCTTCCTCATTCGCAACGTCGCAAGAAGCTCAGTAGCGCCCCTTCCCATCTCTCTCTTCCACTCTCTTCCGACCGCCGCCGCCGCCCAGAATGACTGTCGACGTCCAATCGCTCCCCACCGTCTTCGACCGTAAGCTCGCCCCTTCCTACCCTTTTCTTTCCGTCTGGGTCTTCCTCCCCTGCCTAAAGCGACCGACCCTCCTGTGTTGAGCGGCGCAATGGAAAACTGACACGCAATTCACTCACCCACTCACTCTTTCTCTCTCTCACTCTCTCTCACTCTCTCTCGTGCGCAGGGCCGGTCCACATTGCCGTGATCGGCGGCACCGGTCTGTCCTCGCTCCCGGGCTACCACCCCGTCGCGGCCCTCTCGCCGAGCACGCCGTGGGGCAACCCGTCGTCGCCGATCCTGATCCTCGAGCACGCGGGCGTGCCGGTGGCCTTCCTGGCCCGCCACGGCCTGCACCACCAGTTCGCGCCGCACGAGGTGCCCTCGCGCGCCAACATCGCGGCGCTCCGCTCCATCGGCGTGCGCACCGTCATCGCCTTCTCCGCCGTCGGCTCGCTGCAGGAGCACATCAAGCCCATGGACTTTGTCGTCCCGGACCAGATCATCGACCGGACCAAGGGCGTCCGCCCCTTCACCTTCTTCGAGGGCGGCGTGGTCGGCCACGTCGGCTTCGCCGACCCCTTCGACGCCCGCCTGGCCGCCGTCGTGCGGCGCTGCGCCGCCAGCATGCGCGGCGACGGCGTCGTCCTGCACAGCGGCGGCACCGTCGTCTGCATGGAGGGGCCCCAGTTCAGCACGCGCGCCGAGAGCCACATGTACCGCTCCTGGGGCGGCTCCGTCATCAACATGAGCGCCCTGCCCGAGGCGAAGCTGGCCCGCGAGGCCGAGCTGGCGTACCAGATGATCTGCATGGCCACCGACTACGACTGCTGGCGCTCGACCGAGGACGTCGACGTCGCCATGGTGATGAAGTACATGGCCGCCAACAGCGAGAACGCCAAGCACCTGGTGGGCGCGGTGCTGGACGAGTTGTGCAAGCAGGAGAACAGCGATCTGGTGCTCGCCAAGCACTGGGAAGGGAGCGCTCAGGGGGCGGTCAAGTTCATGACCAAGCCCGCCGGACGGGACCCCGAGGCGATGAAGAGGGTCGAATTTCTGTTTCCTGGATTCTGGAATGAATAAAAAAAAAAAAAAGGCGCGGTCGGCTTCTTTCGGGGACGAGTTCTCCGGTTGGGCATCTTGGAAGGGTGGCAGCACGGATCGATTGATAGACCTAGTCCGAGATAGACTTTGTCGCTAGGAACATAGATATATATATATATATATAGACCAGTTGTCTGACAGGCCATGGTACGACGCGAGGCGGGAACTTCTCCGGCCAGCGCTGTCCGAGACATGCATTCCCAAAGTATGTTATGTGTATTTGTATAGTAAATCTTCTCCGGGTATCCCAGTTGCATCCGCACCATCATCCATCCTCCAGCCATCATCACACAAACACGCACCAAAACAAAACAAACAAAATTTAACATGCCCCGACAACACCAAGAAGAGCGCGCTGTGCAAAACAATCACAAACAAAATCAAGGTGGGAAAAAAAAAAGGAACCCTACACACTTCTCCTCCCCGTCTTTCCACAGTCCATCACATCAATAGATACAACGCCCTTACAGCCTTCTCCACAACAGCCACATGCCAGGGCCTCACATCTACATCGCGCTCCGTCACGCCCCTCGCCCGAGCCAACGTGCCTAGGCCCCGGAAATACGTCAACATCTCCCTCAGCAGGACATCGTACATGGCCCTCGCGTTGTCGCTGTAGACCACGTTCACCTCCATCGCAACCGGAGCATCGTCCTGTCTCGGGCCGGACCGCTTCACCAGGTACCCGCTCGCGAGGGCCGGGTTGAGGTCCGTAAGGGACGCCGAGTTGTTGAGTCTGTGCGAGACAACCACGCCCCAGGTGGTTTCCGTCACGTCGACGAGCGTGGTGTCGCCGTCCGCATCGGACTGGCTTGTCTGGGATGCCGGTTGTTGCTGCTGCTGCTGCTGCTGCTGCTGCTGTTGTTGTTGTTGTTGTTGTTGTTGTTGTTGTTGTTGTTGTTGTTGTTGTTGTTGTTGTTGTTGTTGTTGTTGTTGTTGTTGTTGTTGTTGTTG